>NW_027494543.1:0-272789 GCF_021521415.1 Bidens hawaiensis | reverse complement strand
CATTACAGTGTTGTGATATTGAGGGTTAAATATGGAAATTAGTTTTAGTCCTAAAAGTAAATAAATTTGGACAATGCAAGTACATATTATGGAATGAATAAGATTTTGTTGAAAACTATTTTTTAGTCTCTAAAATAACCAAATCAAATTTAAATATGTATCAAAGACTGATTTATAGTTAGTGATGAACGAATTAGAGACTGATTTTCAGAATCTGATTAAATGTGATGAAGACTGGTAAATTCGTTATAAGAGACTAATTTTTAGTCAATATAAAAACATATTTGTGATATGATAAAACATTTGACATTAATTTTAAGTCACTAAAAAACATATTAAGGACTGAAAACACATGTTATTAGAGAACAATTTTTAGTTTCTAAAACACTTATTAAATACTGAACTATCCTTAAAGAAACGTATTAATGACTAAAATATTGTGATATTAGAGACTAAAAACTAGTCTCTAATACACCTTATCGGGGACTGAACTAGTATGGAGTTACAAATCTAGTAAAACGCAACAGAGACAAATAGGCATGGCTTAGAAGACTGATCTTTAGTCCCTAAAGAAATGCATTTGGGTCTGAAATATCAAACTACTAGAGACTGATTTTTACTCTTGGAAGATATGTATTGGAGGCTGAAATGTTGTGGTACCATGGATCAGTTTAAGGACTGAATTTATATGTATTGGACACTGAATGTCAGTTGTCGTTGATTCCATGCAAAGGGGATTGATTTGCAGTCACTAAAACTACTATCTGGGACTAGGAATAGTGGACTGACTTCGGACTGAAAAAATCAGTCCTTGATGACAATTAGGGACTGATTTGTAGGTATCAGTGACTGATTCTTTAGTCCTAGATACCTATCTTTTTTGTAGTGGAGGTTAAGATATTTTTGTGAATCCTATAATCACGAGGATGAGGATAAATAAAAAAATCAAAGGACTTAAATAAATAAAAAGATAAATAATTTAAAATTTTAGAAATTTGAAAATAAAGTGTTAAAATTAAAGATGGAAAAACGTACATGAACCACCCTGACTTGTCATCCTAACAATAAATCTTAAAAAAGGAAATGAGGTAAAATGGGGAGTCGAAATTTTCACTCATCACCACGTCTTCCATGTTTCAACCAAAAATCATAATAATAAAAAAACAAGAAATGAGGTGTAACGAGAAGTTAAAAAAACACTAGTCCACGTATCACCGTGACTTTCATGTTTCCAACTAAAAACATTCATATGGATGTAACCGGAACGCTTACAACGACTGCTTAAAGTTGTTGATTCATATAACATGGGTTCACTTTGGCCTATAAGGTAAACACGTAGATCCAACCCTCCCAGGTAAGTCATATCACATTCGATTCTCGGAATCTTTTTTCAAAGGATAGAATCTTAGTGTTTTGCCTCTTCCGGTTACTACAAACACGTTATATGATCAATCTTTAAGAATATGAGAAAAATCAAAACGTCAAGGTCCAAAATTAATGTTGCGGCCTGTAAAAATTTCCTTTTGCGGTAAGGTAAGAATACCTTAGATTACTTTGAGAGTTTGCGTTTGTTTATGAGGATAAATGAAATAAATAAGTGCAATAAACAATCAAGTAGAGCAAACACGTATAACCAACATGTATAAGGACCCTAAGGAATAAAGTATACTAGGACATTACGTCTAACCACCTATCCTATTGTTTTGGGCTCTGATACCAATCTGTCACACCCCGATCAAAAGCGGCGGAACATGTCGGGGGCGCGACATGATTGTCTCAATGTACATGACACTATTATTGTTTCGATACTTAAACAACAAATTCATTTCATTTAACATCATAACATAACACAGCTTGTTCATTACATATAAAATAAAGTACAAGACAAAAAATGGTTTCATATAACTAATTAATAACCTAACAGTCCAAAATAAATATAACGTCTTCAAATCTTCATTCAACCGATAATCAAACCTGTAATGTTGCATAAAATATATTTTGTCAACACGAATGCGGTGAGCAATTCCATGATTTTTGTATATATAATATGAGGCAAAATCCACAATTCTTATGTGAAACAATAAATAATAACAATAGTAGTATATAAATCATAAATAAATGAGACTCATTTCTAATAGGTAAAAATACCAAATTACAAGGACGAGTGTATGATCATTCTTATTGAGCATCAGGATGAGGCCAACCAACAAAAGCATTAAACATTTAGCAGTTAATCATATGAGGCATATAACACACAATCGAACAATTATTCTAAGTAACACATAAACTAGAGTTGTTGTTTGAGAATCCAAGTCTTAAATCTTTTTTTGTTTAAGTAAGTAAGCAAGATACCCCCAAAGTGTAAAAGCAAAAACGGGGATGAAAATACTCACCTGGACAACGTGACGTTGATGAAAAAAACTTAGAATAATACTTCTAGAAAGCGAGTTGACGTTGTAACGAGTGCATCCTATCTTGAAATTTCTTGAGTTAATATTGACTCGGTTTTTAACCGAAACTTGGTTCAAGCCAATATTTGTTCTACACTTCCATATCAACCATATAATGGCTAAGATATAGAGAAAAACTCAGATCTAAAGTGTTCCATACAATATATTTGTTTAAAAGTTAACTAAAGTGCATAAACGAGTGTTCGGTTTGGTTCGGTCCTTGACTCGATATGAAACCGAGGATGGTACCACATTTCCAACACCATAGAACTAAAATATAAATTAAAACTCATATCTTGAATGTTTTCATGCAGCATGGTTGTTCAAAAGTTAATTAAAGTGTTTTAAACGAGTGTTCGTTTTGGTTTAGCCATTGACTCGTTATGAGACCGAGGATGGTTATTACATGTCCAATACCATAGAACTAAAAACACGAAAGTTAAGCAAGTAAACTTCCCGAAAACGACCCATACGGACCTAAAATGCAAAAATAAGTATTTGAAGGTCAAAAAACCTTAAACAAAGATGGAAATGGTTTTCTTAACATAAATTAACTTATAAAAACTGAAAGTAACAAAAACATATACCCGAAACAGATTGAAATGCAAGATTCGGTTCCATCTACTTTTAAAGTCAAACATAAGCAAAACTAGCTAGCGCAGCTTGCAAGTTCAAACAATTGGGAGAGAATGGTAAAATTGTGTTGGGAAAAATGGCTGAGATGAGTGGGTATTTATGGGGGAGAATTAAGGTTTGAGGGGTTGGATAAAACTTTTATCCAATTGGTAATCGGTACACTTAGATTCTTTATTTAAAAATAAGTTAAAAAGTTAAATAAATTATATCCAGTGATATTATCAACTTTGGTGGGTTCTAGAATAATTATGGGATGAGTCTTGGTTGGTTTGGATAATTAAAACATGAGTTCGGGCTTTAAACGAGCTTAAATGAACCAAACATATTAAAAAAACTGTTTTTTTATGTTGAACTAATCTGTTGGCTACTGTGCAACAGGCTGAGACCAGATTTACGTGCCACGTGAGGTGGGGTTGTCAGCCAAACTTTGTTTTTCGCAATTTTAGTCCATATAGAAAGTTTTAGGTCGTTTTAAGCCAAATAAGCGTTTTAAACTGTAACGTCCCAAGTTTCGTTGATATTTAAAGGAATTGGGTATAATTAAATTATAGGACATAAATGTAATTATCTAATGTATTAGGGGGATAAGCGTCATTAGATGAAAAGTTAAAAATGAAACTCATCCCTATCTTATAAATGTAGCTACCATCTCATTATAACCATCTTGTCCTCCAACCTCATTCAAACCCAAATTCTCATTTTGATAGAACAACCCACAAAGATCCGATAATTGCCAAAGATCTAACAGCCGGTTCGGTCTCAAATTTTACCTGAGTGTTTATGGCATATAATTGGGGATTCCCACTGATCAGATATTCGATTAGTTATCGAAAAGCCCAGTTTTTATCAGCAAAATTGTAACAGCTAAAAATGAAGATTTCGGGTTACTAATTTGATTTTCCGACGACTGTAGCAGTTTTTTCGGAAACGGAGAGCTGATGGTTTTGTAGATCGTGGAATGAAGGTTCCATGGCCGCTGAAATCACTCAAGTCCGAGTTTGTTTGATATGCTTTTGGTTAATTAGAGTGATTTCTAGCATAAACCTCAACGTAAAGTTTTTGTTAAAAAGGTTTACTTTTCGTTTACGGATTTGTATGAAACTTGGTAGGATGATAGATCGGGTCACCATTATTGATAAAGTAATGAACTTGTTAGTAAGTGGCAAGTTGGTTCGTTTCGGGTAAAACGAGTAGTGTTTGGTTCGTGAAAAGAACGGGTAACCCAAGTCAGTTTTGCATGAACTTGGTAGGATAGTAAATTGGATCCTAACATGTAGGTAAAACATAAACTTGGTGATAAAAAAAAGTTGTCGCGTGGGATTCGACTCGTTTTTAAAAATCGATTCGATTCGTTTGAAAAATGAGATTTGATTCATTTGGAAATGGGATTCGATTCGTTTGAATATTTGATTCTGTTCATTTGAATATTTGATTCGATTTGTTTGAAAATTTGATTCATTTGAATATTTGATTCTATTCATTTGAACATTCAATTCATTTCATTTGAATATTCGATTCGTATAAACATTCGATTCGTTTGAATATTCAATTCTGTTCGTTTGAATAGTCAATTTGATTCCTTTGAATATTTGATTTGATTTATCTTTTTAACTTGATTCGATTCATTTGCTAAACTAGATTCGATTCGTTTGGCCTATTCGATTCGTTTGGCCTTAAGACAGATTAGCTTGACGACTTGAGTAGTAAGACTTAGATAGGAACTAGTTAATTAACACTTATATCCGTTATAGATTTAGTCATGCTCAGCTGAAAAAAGGTGTCGCAATCATTTCATAATGAAACAGAACCCAGGTGAGTTTCTAGCCCCATTTTCTTGTTATGTTTCGGGGCCATGTGCATACTCAATGTGATTTGTTAATACACATACTTTAAATGGTAAGTGTATGATATTTGTATGTTTAATGATGATATATGAATGTGTCACACCCCGCTAAAGCAGAAACACGAAGTGTGAAGAAACATGATATCATCGCGTATGCTTATAAAGATAAACATACGCACGCACATATTTTATTATAGTACTAAAACATAACGGTTACAAACGTGGGGGCTCTAAGCCTTATATTACATTACAAAATTATTATAAGTATTCAACATTCTTTCCAAGCTTAATACACATAACCATACTTACGTTTATTCTTGACCTGAAAAACATGGATAAAAACGGTCAACCAAACGGGTTGGTGAGCTTGTAGGTTTTATGTAATGCATTCAAACAAAACAAGTTATTAAAGGACACACACACACATATATATATATATAGGAATAGGTTCATTTCTTAAGTGTTTCTTAATGCGAGAAGTCAAATGAACCAATCAAAATATATATTTTGTTTATGATTTATTTTAATGAAAGGGGTGTTTTAGTACAAACAGTAATATCTAAAACTGGTAAGCAACAAAAATCTGGGATAAGTTACACTTTTTTGGGTTTTTCATATAACTATTATTATGATATAATAACTATTATTCAATTTCTTAGTAAATAACTAAATAATCAATCTATTCCTAACAATACTATTATTCCATTTCTTAGAAAATAATCAATGTATGATCCCCAATTTCAGTTTGTCAATACATTTTTTTAAATACATGGAGTTTTAGTTCACTTATAATAAGCAAACCTTACGATGGGTTTTGTTTGTTATATCCTATTCATATAATTATTAAAATTTATTTCACCAACTTAGCAAATAAATAGGTGAATATTATTTGAAATTACTTATTTATACACAGACTACCAAATTTAAATTGCATAATTATATATCAAACCCATTACATTAATACTTCAAAGAAAAGTAATCTGAATACATAGACCATTTCATATATTTATACATGATATAGCATTTTAAAAACTTTTGATATTCATATTATGGATAGTTCCTATAGAGTTATCCTAAATAAAATCATGTAATTACTAAAAAAAAGTCTATACTTTTATCCAAACATTCTTATGTGATATATTAGTGATAAATACTATGAAGGGAACTCGAATGTAGGTATGTAACAACTAACAATATTTTGAGAGGATGTGAGATATTGAATAAAAAAAACAATTGAATTACATTGACATGAAACGACGATGATTAGTGTCGGCTAAACCCCTTCTTAACTAAATCATCTCATTAAATTAAAGATTTTGTGAATCAACGCAGATTGATTTTGTAAATTAAAGTTTGTGTGAATATATAAGAAACAATAAATATTTCTCACCAAAACTATACACCCACAAAAGTTATTCCAATACTATATCACATAGACTCATTGAATGTTCACATCATTCTAAATAGTATCTACATATGAATCGAACATATTAATCTAACATCATACCTACATATGAATCGAGCATACTAATCTAACATCATACCTACATAAGAAATGAGCGTACCTACACATGAATCAATCATATATACACATGAATCGAGCATACCTACACAAGATTCGAGCGTACCTACACATGATTCGAGCTTATCTACACATGAATCGAGCGTACCTACACATGAATCGAGCGTACCTACACATGAGTCGAGCATACCTACATAACAAGCGAGTGTACCTACACATGAATCGAGCATACCTACACATAAATCAAGCATACTAATCTAAGAAGTTTCATTTGTAAAAAAAAAATAATAACTTTGGATGATCAAATATCAAAAATAGCATAATTATCCATAATTTATCCAACACAGTCACTTTAAAAGTTTTACCCAATTAATAAAATTAAAATTTTGATTATTCAATTTACAAAAAATCAATTACTTTCAACAAGAGTAATAGAGCATGGCTTTCTTATAGATTTGATTATTAATCTACAAATATATTAATAAAGAATTGGAAATCGATTACTAGTTTTGAGGATTTATGGAGAGTGAGAGATATAAGCTTTGAGAGTTGAGTTAAGCCATATTTTAGGCTTACAATTATGAAGAATACGTTTCATAAATACGTTTATACAAACAAATATACCAATTCACCCTTCTAGTATTAAAATGCATTTAAATGAGGATTTCATTATCACAATAATGTCATTCGCATTATAGTCCATTGATCAAACAATATCAATGGCTATGATTAATTTCTCGCATTTCTCACTATAACTTTACTTCTCGCATGAACCATTATATATATATATATATATATATATGAAAACAAACCATTTAAACTAATAAACTCACGTCGCAAACCCTTACTCTTGTTTACCCTTCGACTTGTCTATACCATAACAAGTTGTGTAAATAATGTACACTCACAAGGACCGACGCGACCAATCAGGTTGGGAGTTTGTCAGGCCCTATAGTACTATTCACGTTATTTAACGACTCTCACAGAGTTAATTGCTTCGTGTTAATCAGGGAATTTCATTGGTATACAAATGAAAAGCTTAATTACGTATTAAGTTCATTAATGCATATAAATCAACTTTCAAACTTCAACAATAATAATCCATGTTTTCCCCCAAAATAGTTTAAAAACATTTAAAAAGGGGTCCACAGAAACTCACTTTCAATTGCGAGCGTGTAAAGCGATCGGTTGGCTGATAGGTATTTGATCACGAGTATAAAACCCAAATATGGCGTAAATAGGTTCGAAGCTATAACATCTCATAAATTGAAAATGAAATGATGATAAAACACAAAACATGACTTTAACGACATAAAGGGCGAAAAAGGTATATGAACGGTTACTCATGTTATTAACCGAACGTATTCCATGAAGTATACTTTCAAATAAAAGTATTTTATAAAACAAGAGTGGTGTTTTTAGAAGTATATATAATGTCGGGTTTTGTTAGTTTAACGAAAATGGTTTGCTGGGTTTCGATTTCATAAAAGTTATAAAAATTTTATTTTCTTAAATTTAAAACAAGTTTAACTTTATTTTTATAAAATAAATTTGTTTATTTTAAAACTATTAATTCAGTAACTTATAATATTTAAAAAAAAAACTTTAAGTTTTACATTTAATAAAGATTACTTATTACAAAAAAAACCCCAAAACTCTCATAATCCTGAAAACCCCCTAAAAGACGGGCTCACTAAAATTTCCAAGAACTCATAATTCCCAAGAACTCAAAAGTCTCGATAACTAATTTCCCGAGAACTTTAATTTTCTTATAAATTGTTCCTAATTAAATGTTTTGTAAACAATTAAATCTTATAAAATGTTACAAATCATAAAAAGCTTAACTTGAGTTAATTTTGATGTATCACTTCTGCCCAAAGGTGATGAGTTACATTTACAATATCATTCAAGTCTCACCGAAAGCTTTTGTTAGTTTTTGCCTAACATGATACAAATGTTTCACTTCTGCCCAAAGGTGATGTGTTACATTTTTATCTAGCAAAACTAGCATGTGCATAATTAAAATAATTGTCTCACTTCTGCTCAAAGGTGATGTGTTACAATTGTTTTGCACACATACTTAAATAAAGTTTAATTCTGTCCAAAGGTGATTTATTTTTTGTTTAAGTAGAACTTTTACTTATAGTCTATTAGTTTGATGTTAATAATAGACATATCGCATCTTCAATAAAATATAATGATCCCCACATTAATGATCCTTCATTAATCTAGTGATTATAAACTTTAATCCATCTTACTTTAATATCACATAGCATTACTCACTATAATTTTCTTCTATAAGTAACTATCTCATCCAAATCATCCACTCTAATATTAAAGCATAATATTAGTTTTATATCATAAAAAGTTTCAATAATATTTAGCTCTTCTCAGTTTTAATTATCTCATCCAAATCATCCACTCTAATATTTCTAATGCATTACATACTAAAATTTTCTATTATTACAATTTGTTGCCTTAAGTATCAACTGTAACACTCATAAGTACAAAAGAAAACGAGTATGTTGATCAGTGGCATATGTACAAGAAAATAAATGTATGGTACTGTAATAAGATGTTATTCAACTCACACCACTAAAACCTAAAAGAGGATAATTATAAGGTTCATAGACAAAATACAAGTATTACTTCCAGCTTTAAGTTCTTTAAGGAGAAGTCTCATTGCAAAAATGTGTCCTTCATTAATCTAGTGATTATAAACTTTAAACCATCTTACTTTAATATCACATAGCATTACTCACTATAATTTTCTTCTATAAGTAACTATCTCATCCAAATCATCCACTCTAATATTAAAGCATAATATAAGTTTTATATCATAAAAAGTTTCAATAATATTTAGCACTTCTCAGTTTTAATTATCTCATCCAAATCATCCACTCTAATATTTCTAATGCATTACATACTAAAATTTTCAATTATTACAATTTGTTGCCTTAAGTATCAACTATAACACTCATAAGTACAAAAGGAAAACTAGTATGTTGATCGGTGGCATATGTACAAGAAAATAAATGTATGGTACTGAAATAAGATGTTATTCAACTCAAACCACTAAACCTAAAAGAGGATAATTATAAGGTTCATAGACAAAATACAAGTATTACTTCAGCTTTAAGTTCTTTAAGGAGAAGTCTCATTGCAAAAATGTGTCATTAGATTAGGCATAAGCAACAAGACTATCCATAATTAAAAAGAACAACCGGCTAAAATTGATAGTTGTATAATATTAATGATATTTATGTATGTTAATCCTAACATTCTCATTATCATATGATTATTTGAGTCTACTTCTATATGTTTACCCGAAATCAACAAATAACTAACATGAGTGTTAATGACAAATTTAAATGTTAAGGTTATTAGAACCATGAAAAATTGTAATTACGTTTTATGATACCTTAAATATTCTGAAGATTAATCAGAATTAGTATCAATACTTAAGCTATATTATGACAGTTGTAAGGTTTGCATAGCCAACATAAAGTCACTCTTACTTTAAAATCTCATATTATTTGTTATCAATATATGGATTGAAACATTTATAAAATAGAATTAGATGATACTACATACTTTCACAACTTTTGTTATCATGCAAATAAGAATTTAACAAAAGACAAATGAGACTTATAAAATCCATATATTAAAACCAAATTTCATGAGAAATCATGACATGGTTTATGAGGGTGATTTTTCATCTAATCTCATTCTTAGTGACTTTAATCATGCGTTAGATGCCCTAAACATTACTTGGCTTAAAGAATAAGTATGGGTCCACCATAAGTTATATTAACTGACATTCGTGGAACTTATTCAAAATGGAATATTCAGACATAATTCTTTTATCATTTGAAAGGCTATTTACTTGTATCTAATCTTACTTCTATGGTCCATGGTTTTATAGAGATCTATTCATATATAACTAATACGATTTCTTCTAAATATGTCCCTAAGTTTATTATAACATCTGGACGTTAATGAATTCAAATCAAGTCTAACATATATATGAGAAATTCCCACATCATGTACATAATTGAAACTCCTTATGTAGTTTTTCTATAGATATTAAAATATCAGTGGGAGCCTTAAGTGTCTCAATCATAACTTACAAGATTTGCAAGAGGTGGGGGAGTGAAAACTTGATATTATCTCAATTACACCTTTTGTACAAGACACTGCTCCATCACAACACTATTTCATCAAAACTTATATCTTTAGAATTTACTACTACTACTACTATTACAAAAGTTTCATTGTTGCTTAAACGTGGGCAAATTCAGATTTCTCACTAAGCTAATCCTCACCAAGAGAAACTGCAATAACTTATATTATTAACTTATTTCTCTATTAGAATCTATTGGTCTTTAAATATTGACCCTAAGCATGCTAATTTCCTAAAGGTTTCTGAGGTCAGTGAGAGCAGTAAAAGTCTTTATAATGATTTGACAAAAGTATAAGAGACGGGGGAAGAGAGTCATTAAATTTTACTCCGAATTCAACTCCGATTACACCTCTTGTACACCATACTATACCAACTCTTACACACTTAGAATCCTGAAAATGATAGCAACCTAAACAAGAGCTAATTTATGAGACTGAAACTTCAAATAAACCCAATAATCAACTCAGGAGGTCATCTAGGTTTTGAAAACTACTAACTTTGATGATTATGTAACCTCCCTAACTAAGTTGAAATGGATGTTGGAAAGTTTAATGATCCTACCCCTTATAATTAAACCATTAGCATCAATCATAATTGACTCCATAAGTTCGGCTAACTTTTTGAGATTTGGTTGAATCACCTAAAGGTGTTCATAACTAAACTAAATCCTAACACAAACGTTAAGACACTAAAAAGCATAACTGATTGTTAAAGGTTATATTCAAGAGGGAATAAATTATCAAAGAATCTTCTTACCTGTATTACTTCTTTAAGTATCATTATTATTCTAGTAGCTTATAATAGTTAAGAGTTACGTTAGATGAACATTATAAAAACTTTTCCTAACAATCGGCTTGCATACTTATTTGTACATAAAATAACCTAAAAGTTACAAACTGAATATCAAAGAACATTTAGTCTATAAGTCAATAAAATTCATATATGGGTTAATGCAAACATCAAAATGTGATGAAATCTTTATACAATTATTTTTATCAAAAACAAGTGGATTGATGTACCTACCTTAAGATGAGTGGGAGTAACTAAAAAAAAAATTTGTCCTTATATAGATGACATTCTTCTGACAAGTATATGTTACATAAGTTTAAGCATTGTTCACACATACTTTGATATTATAGATCTCGAAGATATTCCTTACACATGTAACAAACAATACTGCTCTATATAGAGGATAATAGGATCATTGAGATTATTACCTTATGCTTCATTAAGTAGAAGCCTTATATAGGTTCAAGTCTATACTCGTTCAGATATTACTCAAAATTGCAACACACTAGATATGTCTAGATGAATGTGAAGCATTTAAAAGACTATTAAAATATCTTTAAAAGAAACAAAAGACTATAATTTAAAAGAAGAAGTGAGAATTCAAAACGGTAAATTACTCTAAACTTTGTTATATTCAAAGATAACCTAATGTAAATTTCGAGATATATTTTCATGTCAGCAGATAAATCTATCTCATGGAGGAGTCATAATGAACTGATAACAACAATCTAAGTTATAATGACATAATATCTTGATTAATCACAACGCAATTAGCAATAAATGTTGTTGAAAATTTATCAGTGGACTCCATATAAATTATATATTGAAGACTTACAGTAATAAAGTCAGCTACCATGTTTTCTCAAACAGTAACACTTTTGAGAGGTGCTGCATTAAATTTTGATATGAAACTAATTATTCGTTTATGAACATTTCGAGGAATCTAGATTTTTGTATTGAATACATTCATGATATGCTTAAGGATCCTATAACTACAGGTCTACCCGTAAGTATTATGAAAGTGCTTATAATCATGAGGGGTTTATTGATGATCATGTACAACTGCATATCGTACTATGAACGATTAACTATTAATATTTCTTCACTAGTTTTGATTTTGTATGTCTCTTAATATGTTCTACATGCATAATGACATATAGACAAATTATTATACAAATCAAACGTTCTGAAGGGCTTACTTGAAAATTTTTATCATAACTGCTTAGGTTTTATATAAGGACTGCAGTATGATTAATGAGGGTCTTGAGCTGATGTTCAGTTCAATGACTGTATTTTTCTACTCCAATTTAAGTTTAAAGCTAAACTAAGTGTTAAATCATAATCAGGCTTATCTAATACTCATAATAAATGATTACTCGGCCAAGTGGGAGAATGTAAGATTTAATATATAATTATATATATTTATATATGGCCATTATAATCATTTATATTATAATAGATCAATATATTAACTATACCTTATTATATATTAGTTAAGTAATACCTTATTATATATTAGTTAAGTAATTGTTGATGGCCATATTACCTAAATTAACTAATAAAGGGTTTCCCCGTGGGTGTTTATAAAGAGAGACAAATATTAACATCATAACCTAATCTCACACACATACAATTCTGTGTGCCTCATCTCTCCTAAACCGGTTTCTCTCAAGAACCCTTACACCATCTTTAACTATACATCCTAAGGATGGGGACTCGACCGAGCTGACAACCATGCCGTCTACATTCTTCTCTGTTGCGGTTACTACTCTCACTGCTATACTAGGTTCAAAGATTTACTATTTATCATGTTTTCCATTGCTTACATGATGAACTGATAAACATTTTCCAAAACTCAAAAGGTAAATTTTTTATTTTTCTTTTAAATCCGACATTATAACGGTTTGTTTTCGTTTAAATTTTAAAACTGAAACATCAAAGATCACCACTTCAATTTTCTCAATAAACACTTAATATTCACTGATAAACAACTAAAAATAATCAAAACCAACAACAAAAATATTTATTTGGATCAAAAGTGTGAATCTTTTTCAAACTAGTATATGTATGCTTTAACTGATTGTACATTTAATGTTGTTTTTTCATTCATAAAATTTTACAAATCAAAACACAAAATTCTGGAAATTTTAAAATATTGACATGTTTATATAAAGTTTTGTTAAAAAATATGATCATATATATGAACATTGTTTATAAAAGTTTTCTTTATAAAAAGTTACAATAACTCATACATGTACCACTTTTATACATGGTTGTTTTATGTTTTGTTCTTGATTATTTTCACCACATATGATCATTAGATCAAAGTAACTGAGTGTAATCAAGAGTAACCATGTTATGCACTAAACTTTTCATTCAAATTTATCAAGAAGAACATGAAATAAAACATGAAAAAAAAAAAGAAGTGTTCATCATTTGAACACTTAAATTGCTACAAATGGATATTAAAACACCATGCCTAGCCTTACTCTTAAAACTATTGACCAAATACTTGAAGCAAAAAATTTGCAAATACTTTGAATAGCATTGATGTGCTTTATATAGCAAATAAATGCAAAAGGGGTGTGTGTGTGGTGGTGTGTGTGGTGGGGGTGGGGGGTTGTTTAGGAAAGCCACGGCATACGTAGGTTGAAGAGGTGGATGAATTTGATCATAATAAGTGTCATGTAGGTGTTAAATGGTGGCAAGTAGGTAAAAGGTTAACACTTGTACTCTTATTATTATTATTATTATTATTATTATTATTATTATTATTATTATGTATGATAAATGGGTTGGTGTTTTAAATGAATTTTTATATAAGAACCATAAAAATATATATATAACATTCACACTTAGTATCTTAAACTTATCTTTGGGAATCTCAAACTCGGATAAACAAGTAAAATATATAGACAAACGTACTTTCGGTGTGATTATTATAGGTTCACGTATAAACTTTATTCATCAAGATAGTATTTGGTTCGAGCTCTTAAGTAAATACACACATTTATCCACAATTACCACATGTGAATGTTTGCACGAATGATCATATATTTTACACGAAAAGTATACGATGCATAAATATTTAAATGAAGCGATCCTAGATAATACTACTACGTACCTTATGGAACAAAAAACTTAGTTAATTTATTTAAACTAGTCTGAACACATCTTATATTAATTTATTGAATATTATAATACCTTTTATTTTTACGGTTGTCACATAATAATATTGAAAGTAGAAAGAATTAAAAGTATAAAAGTAAATGTATATGAACACATGTATGTCTATGATATGGTTGGATGGTTATTCAGTGCATAAGGGAACCGAACCCTAATAAAATCCAAGGTAGAGGCAACCGGACCCTAATAATATCCGAGGCAATAGGGAACCGACCCCTAATAATATCTGAGGTAGGAAGGGAACGGGTCCCTAATAATACTCGAGGACGTATGGCGAAATGCTCTTTAAAACATAGAGATATTTATGAATGTATTAGTAAGATAACAGAAGAAAGAAGTAAAGTATGAAAGTAATAAAGTAAGAATGCAAGTGTGAATGAATGAAAGATAAGTTAGCTATACAATACGTGTCTTCGGATACATATATATGTGAACGTAATATATGTTACCTGATTAACAAGAACTCGCTCAGTGTAGCTGACTTTTAGTATGCATGCAGGTTAATAGGCTAAGGCAGCTAGGTTGAGGAAGGCACATGGCTTTGGACTAAAGAAGCTGACATCTTGAGAAGAATGATTACGTAATATACGGTTTAAGTTTAATGTTTCCGCAAAAGTTCTAATTCACAATGATATTTAGAACTGTGTTTATGAGTAAATCCAACACTAAATAGGGTACCAGGACCAGGGCCTTACAAGTTGGTATCATAGTATAAAGTTCGAGAGAATTAAGCATCCTATATGCTTAGACTCGAACAGAGAATGTGACTAAAAGAATAAAAAAAAAAGAGGTGCCAATTCAAGAAAGCCATGTGTTGCTCAAGCAAGTTCTGTAATGGTAAGGTACGTGATTAAGTTCATGTAAAGATTTAGAAACGTTTGTATATGCATGTTATATAAAAGTAAAAGAATGTATGAATGTTAGCTTAATTGCTAGGGATAAGATTGTAGGCTATATGTATGTTTGCATGATTGCGTGAATAGTTGAAACTAGCACAAGTGAAATCATAAAGGGAAGTATGTAGGATCTGAGGAGTAATGTAAATAGTTAATTACACTTGGCCACTGTCATTAACTACTTACCATACGAATCATGTGCTAAATAATTCCTAGAGTGATAACATTTGTGTTTCCTTAGATATAAGATAGATGACTGCTACAAAGGGGCGAGCACGAAGAGGTCGTACCGGACGCTGTGGTAAGACACGTGTTAACCAGATACCTTTTGAAGAAATGTGTGATAGAACGATATACGAAAGCAGTAGGGCTTCGACTGAGAAAGTAATGGAAAAGGATCGCATTTTTCGCACTATAATGCCGAAAATGTAAAATACACTATAATGTACTAAGTGAAAGTAATGGAAAATGCTGTAGAAAGTAATGGAAAATACACTAAGTGCGTTGCTCAATTGTTTCGCACTATAATGCCGAAAATGTTCGTTGAAGCATCAAAGGCAACCAAACTGGGAAATCCAAGTGGAAGCAACATGAAAGAAACGTAGGTAACCAAACTAGAATAAGTCAAGACATGTAATGTGCTTGAAATACTTAACTCCATAAGGGAACTTACTGGGATCGTGAGTAACTAAGTGAATGTTGAGAAAGTAGAGGTAATCGAGAAGAACTAGTGATTTTCAAAGTATCCTTATTGGAAAAAGGCTTGAAAGGATGAGGCTACACAGTACCGTGAATATGAAAGAAGGACGTTAGGAAGAATATAGTTGTGTACCTAAGACTTTATGAAAGAGACCACTAGAGATACTTTTGTAAAAATTATGAGGGTGGTTAAGGATTGTAAGGTAGAACTTGAGGGATGTGAGTCCCTTGCTACTCTATATGTTTGACCTTATGAGAGTTCGATGTCGTTTAGGAATGAAATTGTTGTTTGAGTTTGAGGCTAAGATAGTGTGTAGGAGTATGTTGATAAGGTTGAAATCTTTTGACGGCGGTACAGTGCCGGTGCAGGGGCGAAGCTTCCCCGGCCCCAGTTTTTTTGCGCGGTAAATTGACTGTTTTTTCGTCCGAAAATTTGTATACGTAGTTTAAATTTACCAGTTTTATACCGAAAATCTGAGGTGGGGCCCCCTATTTTATGATTTTTACAATACATTTTGAGTCCCCCCCCGACGAACTCGCCTAAGCTTCGCCACTGTGTCGGTGTATGGTGATAAAGAAAGTTCAGGGCTTAACATCATTTCGATAATAAAAGCTGAAGGTATGTTAAGGCGAGGGTGCAGTACCTACCTGGCATATGCTGTCAAAGCTGTGGCCGAGACGAAAGAAGTGAAAGATGTTCCTATTGTGTGTGATTATCCAGAAGTGTTCCTTGTGGACCTTCCAAGGTTGCCACTAGAGCGAGAGGTAGAATTCCAGATAGACTTAATACCAGGAGCACAGACCGTCGCGAAAGCACCTTACCGCATGGCGCCTTCCGAGATGAAGGAAGTGATGTTCCTACTGCTAGAACTCCGTGACAAAGGTTTTATCCCCGTGGGGCGCACCGGTGTTGTTCATTAATAAGAATGATGGAAGTATGAGAATGTGTATAGATTATCGCGAGTTGAACATGTTTACGGTGAAGAATAGATATCTGTTGCCACATATTGATGATTTGTTCAATCAATTGCAATGTGCTAGTTGGTTCTCTTGAATAGACCTCAGAGCAGGCTATCATCAGTTGAAAGTGAAAGTGACAGACATCCCTATGACATCATGTCGGACTCGATATGGATACTATGAGTTTCTCATGATGTCGTATGGATTGTCGAATACTCCAACAACATTTATGGTTATGGTGAATAGGATATGTCATCCGATGTTGGAAAAATATGTCATTGTCTTTATTTATGATAATCTAGACATATTTAAGGAATAAGTCCGACCATGCTAAACACTTGAGAGAAGTGTTAGAGACGTTGAAGAAAAATGAACTATATGTTGAGCTTTCAAAGTGTATCGTCTATACAAATCATAAGTGTTTGAAGTATTTCTTCAAACATAAAGGACTAAATATGAGGTAGGGAAGATGGTTAGGGTTGATAAATGATTATGATTGTGAAATAAAGTATTATCCTGGTGAGGCTAATGCGGTCGCTGACGTACTAAGTCGTAAAGGTGAAGAGGTTATCACGATAATTAAGTTGTTTAAATTAGTTAGAACTTCAGACTTCATGATCAAGATCTGCGAGGCGCAATAGAAGTTATAAAGGATGGGAGCAATACGAAAAAAAATGAATTTTCTGGTTACACCGAGATCTGGAAGATAATATTTATGATATGAAAATCAGATTTGGTCGTCTGAGGGTTCCACGTCATGGAGATCTTTAAGGCCAAATTCTAGATGAAGCTCATAAGTCTAGATACTCGGTTTGCATTGAGGCTTCGAAAGGAAAGATGTCGGTTACCATTAAGGAAAATACTGATGAAAGTGAAAGCCTTAAGCATATGTCAAGTGAAGATGAGTTCATGGTATATGACAACTGTGGGAGGACGTGATACTTTGCCTACATAGACAAGAACACCCATAAGTGTTACGAATGTGGAGCCAAAAGTCACATCGTAAGAGGATGCCAGAACCAAGGACAAAATATGGAAAGACATGCAAGAAAAGTGTAGCGATGGTTTAGACTTACGTTTATTTGGATTGAGTCTTAACACGAGTGATTAGTGTTGTGACTGATAATCATGTGATCATGAGAGGGAAGTCATCTAGATAGTATAATATATAAATGTCCATATGAAGGTCAGGATATGCTCGGGAAGACAGTTGGATAAGTTAAATAGATATGATATGTTAGACAACAATGGATTCATAGGACAAGACGAGAGTTGATAAGTCAAGAAAATGAAGATTTATCAGCATGGACTTCATGATCAAGCTACCTTAGACAGCTATAACTCGTGAACCTTATGTGTTAGTAAAGAGCTAAATATGGAAGAAGAATTAAATGGCGATTTAAGGAGTTATCCGCCAAGTTGCTAACAGTTGTATTTAAGAATTGCAAGAGTTATTCTATCTTAAGGAATGGACAAATGGAATTCAAGAAATAACCCTTAAGGAGAAAACTGGAGGGCTTCCTTTTAAGAAATTACTATGTTTTGAATGCATTGAAAATCAATATATTTGCTAAAGGTTGTAACTGGACAGAAGGTTCATTCAGTGCTAAGTGTGATGATAGTAAGTGCAATGTTTCTATTTAAAGGAAAATAAAGAAGAGCATTCTTGAGGAAATGATACGGACTTGCAAAGTCTGGATAAGGAAATGTATCATCGAGGACTTCAAGGACAAGCTACCGTGGACAACTAAAACTAATGAACATCACTCGATGATTGTGAGACAAAGGATAAACCGGTAAAAAGCGATGTGAATACATGAAATATTCCTTTTACTATGACTAAGCATGTTTCGAGGACGAAACCTCTTATAATGTGGGTAGACTTATAACATCCCAAGTTTTGTCGGTATTTAAATGATTTGGGTCAATTAAATTATAGAAGATAAATGTAATTATCTAAACTATGAGGGGGATAAGTGTCATTAGATGAAAAGTTATACATGAAACTCTACCCCTATCTTATAAATGTAGCCACCATCTCATTATAATCTTCTTAACCTCCAATCTCATTCAAACCCAAATTCCAGTTTTTGAGAGAACAACCCACAAAGATCCAATAATTCCCGAAAATCTAACCATCAGATCAGTCTCAAATTTTAACTGAGTGTTCATGGAATATAGATGAAGATTCGGACTGATCAGATCTTCGATCAGAGTTCAGAAAGTCCGGCTTTTATAAGCAAAACCATAACAGCTAAAATGAAGATTTCCGGCAACTGTTTTGATTTTTCGGTGACTTTAGCGGCTGTTTCCGGTGACGAAGAGCAGATGGATTTTTAGATCATGGAAAGAAGGTTCTGTAGACACTGGAATCACTCAATTCCAAGTTCGTTTGATATGGTTTTGGTCTATTTGAGTGATTTCGAACATAAACCTTAAAGGTTTGATTTTGTTAAAAAAAAATTCTCTTTTCGTGTACGGTATTGCATGAAACTTGGAAGAATGATAGATCGGGTCACAATTATTGATAAAGAATGAACTTGTTAGTAAATCGGCACGTTGATTTGTTTCGGGTAAAACGAGTAGTGTTCAGTTCGTGAAAAGGACGGGTAAACGAAGTCGGTTTTGCATGAAACTTGGTAGGACAGTAAATCGGACAAACTTGGTGATAAGAAAGTTATCGGGTGGGATTTGATTCGTTTAGAAAATGCAATTCTATTCTTTTGAAAAATGAGATTCGATTCGTTAGAAAATGGGTTTCGATTCGATTTTTTTGAACATTCGTTTCGTTTGAATACTCTATTCGATTCTTTTGAAAATTCGATTCGATTCGTTTGAACATTCGATTCGTTTGAATATTCGATTCGTTTGAATAGTCGATTCGATTAGTTTGAATATTTGATTCGATTCATTTTCTAAACTCAATTCGATTTGTTTTCTAAACTTGAGTCGATTCGTTTAGCCTATTCGATTCGATTCATTTAGCCGTAAGATAGATTAGCTTGACGACTTGAGTAGAAAGACTTATATAGGAAGTAGTTAATTAACACATGTATCCATTATACAGTTAGTCGTGCTCAGCTGTAGAAAGGTGTTACAATAAATTATAAAAGATACAGGACCCATGTGAGTTTCTAGCCCCATTTTCTTGTTATGTTTTCGGGGTTGTGTGCATAATTAATGTGATTTTGTTAATGAACTTACTTTAAGTGATAAGTGTATGCTATTTGTATGTTTAATGATGATATATGAATGATATTGAAAGTAGAAAGAATTAGAAGTATACAAGTAAACGTATATGAACACATGTATGTATATGGTATGGTATGGTTATTTGGTGCATAAGGGAACCGAACCCTAATAATATCCGAGGCAGAGGGAACCGGACCCGAATAATATCTGAGGAATGAGGGAATCTGACCCTAATAATATCCGAGGCATGAGGAAACGGCCACTAATAATATCCGAGGTAAGAAGCAACCGGACCCTAATAATATCAGAGGCAGGAAGGGAACCGGGCCCTAATAATACTTAAGGAAGTAGGGCGAAATGTTCTTTACAACGTAGAGATATTTATGTATGTATTAGTAAGATAACGCAAGAAATAAGTAATGTATGAAAGGAATAAAGTAAGAATGCAAGTGTGTATGAATGAAAGATAAGTTAAGTATACAATACGTGTCTTTGGATACATATATATGTGAACGTAACGTATATTACCTGATTTACTAAAAGTCACTCAGCGTAGTTGACTTTTAGTATGCACGCATGTAAATAGGCTAAGGCAGGTAGCTTGAGGTAGACACATGACATTGGACTGAAGACGCTGTGTCACACCCCAACCTACGGCGGAAATGCCGGGGCGCGAACTGATTTTTACAGCTCTCAAGGTTACTATCATGCACAATATAAGTTTCAATATCTATTTAATAATTTCAAATAAAACAAATATTCATGTACATCAATGTTATAAATAAACAATTAAATTAAACATCCAAAATTAAGTTCTTGTATCTTTTCTCTAACATGCATCCTAAGTTGCTTCAAACAGTCTTGATAATCACGTCACACGATAACCTGCATATGCTTTGAAAATAATATAGTTTGTCAACACAATGTTGAGTAAGCAACACACCAGTTTAAATGTACATATAGTATATAACAAAAATATATAGTTGCAACAAGTCACATGAGAATAACAAAATAACCAAATGAGCAAGTATAACTGAGATGTCGAGAAGCACAAAGGCTATAACGACTGGCGTATGATCATACTAGACTGAGATTATGTTGGACCTCTCCGAATGCGGAAGCATACAAAGCAAATAAGCACATAAACAAGTAAGGTATAAGTTGTTAACACATAAGACAAAGTTGTAGTTTTGTGTATAATTATATATGAGAAATATATTTACGCATATGTCCCCAAAACGTGGAAAACAAGTAAAATAGGGGAATGTGGTATTCACCTCAATAGACGAACAATAGTGAATAGATAACAATAAAAATGACGAAAGCGGATCACGCACGTTGACGATAAGGCCTAATAAGGAAAAAGAATACGGAGATACGCTAAGTTAATAAACTAGAACAGATAAGCGAGTTCGATATTTATAAAGCTATTAAGCCATGTTATATTCTTTAATCACAATTAATATAATTATATTAAAGATATTATATGTGAAATTATTAGTTTATTAAATTATATATAAAGATGATATAAAATATTTTACTATAAAAAATACTTCGTATATGAGTAAAACATATCTTTTCAAATTACTTAATTTGGTGAGATATATAAGTATAAAAATTTCCATCTTAAATACATATTAAATCCAAATATTAATTTACGTGGTATCATATAAACATATACATATATATAGTTTTAACTAAAGTTTGAAAACGTGACAAGTTAAAGTGTCGGCTTTTACAAAATATAAATTGATTATGATCTTATAGTATTAATAATATTAATTTATTTGGTTATTTATATTAATACAAATGTTCTAAATGAATAAATATCAAAAAAATAACAAATAACGCGGGCTAGGGGGTTCGAAGTTGCGACCCCTAGCGGTCTGAATCAACAACACCACCACCGTAGCCAACAGAGCTAGGGTGTTAAGTGGTTAAAGCAAAGAATTGAATATATATATACAAAACCAAACGCGAACCAGAAAACATAGAAACCCTAGATTGCTTAATCGATCAAACCAGTTGTTGATTGCTCAATCATTCATAGGGTTTTGGAACCTGGATCACATACGACTAAAAACGACACATCAATTACCTTTACTGATGACTTGCGTATGTCTAATTGACCACGGCAGCGACGACTTGAAGCATAACAAGAACATGATAAAGACGTCAATTATAATCTAATTCAGTAAGGGGGTATTGACGGCGATGGTATAAAGATAATTCCAGTGGGTTTAATTAGGTTATTATGATTGTTATCATGTATAATAAGAATGAGTTGATGTCGGTTTGGTTAATATGGAAAACGGATCAAGTTTGATTGATATAACGAAATTAAAGGTGTCGGTGCGTCGATTATGGTATGAGGATCAATACCCATGATTTAATTACCAAAACTGTTACGAGAATTATGGTTCAAGGAAAACGAAGGGGTCCGGGTTGTGATGTGGGTCGGGTATGGGTACCTGGTTGGACCATGTAGAGTTATAATATTATAATATATATGGCAGATTTACATATTAGTCCCTGAAGTATTGAGGTGGAGACAAGATAGGTTTAAAGTATAGTTTTGGGTTGAAGATGTATATATTTCAAAGTTAAACTATAGATATTAGATAGATATAATAAACTTTTTAAATTTATATAATAATTACTAGATAGACATGATATTTTACGGATAAAATTTTCCGAATATAAAAACGAGTCGGGATAAATAAATATTAGTTTGGAGAAACCGAGTTGTTACAGGCTGACATCTTGAGAAGAATGATTATGTAATATATGGTTGAAGGTTTAATGTTTCCATGAAAGTTTTAATTCACTCTGAAATTTAGAACTGTGTTTATGAGTAAATCCAACGCTAAAGTAGGGCACCAGAACCGGGGCCTTACATGAACACCGTGAAAAACTTTGGAACGAAACGACAAGTATGAAACGTGATTATAACATAATATTCTTTGTTTTATTAATATCTAAATATACGAAAAACAAAACGGATCGGGTTTACGTTACGGAAACAAATACAAATCGAACCGAAAATGACGAATGTAATAATAGCCATACTTAAATGAAACAAACACTATAAGGTGAAAGTAAAATCATAGGAATGCAACTAATCTGTAGCTAAGATATCACTTAATCTTGGTGGTGAAAACATGTAAGGTTTTGGAGGGATTTCCAATAAATCTAAGTTGCCTTCTAACATTTCCAGCACCTTGGTGATAGCCGGGCGGTGCAACGGATTAGTTTGTATGCACCACAAACCCACAATAATCATCTTCCTTGCCATCTCGTTCTCTTCATCGTTCAAAATGCCATTTAGTCCAAGTTCTTCCATTTCAACTTTTCTATATATCCAATGAGGAAAGTATATTTCGCTTGTATGATCAACTTCAACCTCAACGATTCTCCTTCCACCAACCATTTCTAGGATCATCATACCATAACTATACACATCTGATTTATGGGAGACCGGACCAAAGTTCCTAGAATATAGTTCAGGAGCTATATACCCTGGTGTTCCTCTCATATGGGACATGGATATCACGCTTCTCATCTCAGGGAATAGTTTAGCAAGTCCAAAGTCGGATATCTTAGGACAAAAATCTTGATCCAAAAGAATATTATGCGGCTTTATGTCAAAATGTAAGATCCGTGTATTACAACCCGTATGCAAATATTCTAAACCTCTAGCAATCCCGATAGCAATCTGCTGCAACTTTTCCCACCCTAGTTGACTAATAACTGAAGAGCCCCGACCATATATGAACTTTTCAAGGGATCCATTAGGCATGAATTCATAGATCAAAGCTCTTCCACGACCCTCTAAACAAAATCCCACTAGATTGACAATATTGACATGGGACGTCCTACTCACACTGGCAACTTCATTAATGAAATCTTCACCATTACCTTTTGATTCACTTAATACCTTCACTGCCACTAGGTTTCCATTGGTTAATGAACCTTTGTACACTGATCCAAAGCCACCCTGTCCTAGTATGACTTTAAAAGAGTTTGTAATATTCTGGATTTGTGAAAAGGAATACCTGTAGGCCTCTCAGTTTTTTTAGTGATAAAGGAATAGAACCACTGAATTGGTTTTCTCCCAGCACCAGCTGAGCGAGAGACGTCAAATTCCCTAGTTCACTAGGGATGGCCCCAGAGAGTTGATTATCGTCCAGGTATAGGAAATTCAAAGATGTTAAATTACCAAAAGATGGAGGAATAGAACCATTGAGCTGGTTTTGGCTCAACACCAGCTGAGTTGGAGACTTCAAATTCCCTAGCTCACTAGGGATTGGCCCAGAGAGTTCATTTTGGTACATGTATAAGAGATTTAAAGATGTTAAATTACCAAAAGATGAAGGAATGAAACCACTGAGTTGATTTTCGCTAAGCACCAACTCAATAAGAGAATTCAAATTTCCAAGTTCACTAGGAATGGGTCCTGAGAGTTGATTTTGGGAGAGGTAAAGGGAGGTTAGCCACAACAGCTTCCCAATGGTAGGAGGGATAGGACCACTCAGAGAATTCTCACCTTCTTCTTTATGATCGACCACACTGTGAAATTTAAATAATTTTGTATTATGTAACATATAAAGATGGTAACATACTAATACTAACCCACAGTCAACACAGAAAAACGAAGGAGATGAATATTCAAAATTTTGAATTTTATTGATACAAAATTTAGCGAGTATAGCTAGATACGAATACAAACATGACCCAAATGCAACACATAAGGCAATGCAGTATACATGGGCGGTGACCACACTGGGTGGGTGCCGACGTGGCGCTCAGCCCATTCACGGAACACTGCCCCACTCCCCTCCGCGTCACATATGACCGGGTCTCCCTTGGCTAGGCCACAAAGACCACACAGATGTCTTTTTGGACCGTTAGAGCTTCATTCGACCGTGGGAGCTTGCTAGTGGCGTTAAAGATATATAATATATTATATAAATAGTCAAACCAATCTTAAACCTTTTCAACGAAACAATCTAAAAAATTATCACCCTTAACATAAACTATAATCATGAATCCAACATCTTCATCCAACGATACACAATGGCGGATCTAAGAATTTTTTTCAGTGGGTTCATTGTTCGGTTCGGTTTGACGATTTCGGGTCGTTTTAACGGTTCGGGTGGTTAAGGTTTATCACATATAAAAATACGATACAAAAGTAAAAAAAATGGTGTTCAACCGGGAATCGAACACGGAATCTTAGATTAGCAAGTTGGAATGTTTACCACTGGACTAAAATTCCACTTTGGACATGTGTTCACTTATTAAATATATATGGGTTCACTCTCATATTTTATACTAGGGTATAGACCCGTGTTACACACGGGTGGAAAAACATGTCAACAAACATAATAAATTTAAACAACAAATTCAATCATACAAAACTTCTTCAACTTTCGGACCAAAACGTTAACAATTTACAATGTCTAGATATTAAAAGTTTAAGGTTACAATAAGTTAGTGTACACCAAACCACAAAAAAAACATCAACAAAAAGATCTAAACATGTTTTTTCATACTAAACCATCATCAACTTCTTCAAATATTCTAACAAAAGAAACTCATTTTGCTTCACCGCCTGAAAATTAAAAAAACAATATTATCCAAATTAAATATATCATTAAAATATAACATGTTTAATAATGAAAGCCCGTGTTACACGCGGATGAAAGTTATAATAAAAATAAAAAATATATATAACATGTAATACGTAAATTGAGTTATATTATATAATGATTTTTATTTATTACTTTTATAATAAGATTTTGATATATTTATATACTATTAATTATAAACTATAATTTGCAAACCAAACCTTGGTGTTTGATTTATTTTAAAAAAAAACATTCATACGATATTATTATACATTTTATGTGTATAAAAATAACTTTTAGAACAAAATGTTGTCACATATTAAAAATGTATTTATATAACGTTGGAAGAATTGAAGACGAAGACTCAAACAATAATGTAAAATTTTAATATCTTTCAATGGTTAGTAACCTGTGTATCATACGCGTGAAATTGAATTAAATATATATAGCGACAATGATAATAATAATAATAATAACAATAATAATAATAATAATAATAATAATAATAATAATAATGAATTGATAGTGTAATATTTATAAGAACACATAATTTTACATTCATTATAAGGTATTACATTGTTGTTTTTATTAAAATAAAATAACATACAACAAAAAATAACTAAAACATTTTTCTTAATTAATCCATGAAGCCAAACAGATATATCAATAAAAACTATATCATGATATATGAAGTCATAAAGTCTTGTTTATTAAACAATCATCAAAATAGAATGAAATGTCTTGTAATTTTTTATACTTACAAAGAAGAAAACTAAAATCACTACAAAATCAATTCAATGTATTGTTTATAAGAGAAATAAAGGTACAAATACAATTCACAAACTTATAAAAAATCATAAATCTCTATGTACATCCTTAGAATGAATGAATTTTATGATAAGAATTATATAGAGATAGTCATCATATTATTATTTTACTACTATTAGCTCATAACTATGCATAAAATAAGGATCCGAGAGTTTTATTTTAAGGAATATTTTTGACATAATTAAAATATTTTAATACAATCTTGAATTATTCAAAAAACATTAAAGGTATAATAATAAATATATATAGCGACAATGATAATAATAATAATAATAATAATAATAATAATAATAATAATAATGAATTGATAGTGTAATATTTATAAGAACACATAATTTTACATTCATTATAAGGTATTACATTGTTGTTTTTATTAAAATAAAATAACATACAACAAAAAATAACTAAAACATTTTTCTTAATTAATCCATGAAGCCAAACAGATATATCAATAAAAACTATATCATGATATATGAAGTCATAAAGTCTTGTTTATTAAACAATCATCAAAATAGAAAGAAATGTCTTGTAATTTTTTATACTTACAAAGAAGAAAACTAAAATCACTACAAAATCAATTCAATGTGTTGTTTATAAGAGAAATAAAGGTACAAATACAATTCACAAACTTATAAAAAATTATAAATCTCTATGTACATCCTTGGAATGAATGAATTTTATGATAAGAATTATATAGAGATAGTCATCATATTATTATTTTACTACTATTATGCTCATAACTATGCATAAAATAAGGATCCGAGAGTTTTATTTTAAGGAATATTTTTGACATAATTAAAATATTTTAATACAATCTTGAATTATTCAAAAAACATTAACCTAGAAAGTATTTTGAGATTTAAAAACTTTTAATGCGAGTTTTATTTTAAATATCCACTTTGACATAATTAAAAGGTTATTATACCCAAAATTATGCATAAATTAATAAACAAATGGTTTTATTTCAAGCAATAGTTTTGGCATAGTTAACATATTATTATAACTAGTATTACGACCCCCGCGTTGCGGGGGTGGGGAGGCGCCATAAAACCATTAAAAGAGAACATTTTAAATACAAATGATACATAAGAACTCTGCGTTACAACATGAGCGTGACCAAACATCTACCCGGCTCACTCCTCACACATCGTACACACATAAAGCCAAAAACCGTTCGAATGATAAAAATTTTAAATGACGAACAAAACGTACAAAATAATAAACTGAATGTTTAAAAAGAAAATAACTCATGAAGAACAAAAGTGCGGTGTGAAGAACATGCCTCTAGAGCTTACTGCATGACCCTGCACTAAAACAAAAAAAATGTCAGATATCTAAACTATATTTTAGAAGACTTTTTGTATATATCAAGCAACTTACCATTTTGACGGTATATCCATCCATTCAGCCCAACATGTGTAAACCAAAAGAATGCCACTTCATAGAAAATAAATTATGATGGTTTAAGATGTTGTTATGGGAGATCATGTAAATTCACACTTTGAACACAAACATGATTGCATCTTCCTGATTACTTGGAAGCTCAGATGAAGCCAAGTTCAACATCATAGCCTTTATCAACCCAAAAATGTTAAAGATTTTAATTACCGACGTCTTCAAGCTAAAACAAAGTGTATATAACACTATAAAAATGCCAAAAATAGACATACTTCGGCAACAACCACATAAAGGGACACAAAGCAAATAGATCTGATCACACCACCAGACCACCACCGCTACCTAGGGTTCCCAAAAAGAACCCGGCAGTAGTAGGTTGGCCGTGAACACAAATTCCTGCCTTATTCAACTTTAAGATTCATTTTAGCATATTAAAAAAATGCAACTTGTCATTTGTCATTGAGTTCTAAGATACTCAAAAACATGGAAAACATAACATAAGTAAAATAAACCACAAACAGAAACTGTATCGCTCTGCCTTAACTCATGGAAGGTAATGTTCTAAAACTGAAAATTTTAATTTTGACATCAACTCATGGTACATCTTGTACTATTTTATAATATCATGACACTTTGGACACTAAAAGTGGCTATTTTTAGCATTTTCAAAGTTTAGATAGCTCAAATATTACATGGATGAACTCTTGAATGTCAAGAACATATCTAAAAAAAGGACAAATATACACAACACATGTAAAGTTTTAACAGAAACAAAACCAGACACAAACAAAAGACCACTTAGACACAGTCAAAACTCATGAAAGGCATAGCTTCAAAAATTGTAAATTTTTGCTTTTTGACATGAATTCATTTTCTATTTATGTAAAATTAGATTTCAAGACACAAACGAAAACTGCATTTAGCACACTATAAACCAAGAAAACAAAGAATCCAAGCAAAACAGAAAAATTAATACACAATTTGTAAACCCTAACAACTCACCTGAGCAAATTATCCTAAAGGAAGCGGCAAAACTTAGGCCAAAGTTGGTCAGCCGCCTCTCCCACCACCACGAACTATGGCGCCTGCACAGATGCAAAACACCAGCACTACGCCTAGGGTTTCCAAATCCACCCCCTTCCGACACTAAAAGATCATCAGACCATCGCCGCTACCTAGGGTTTCCTAATAGATGATGGTTGTAAGGTGGAACCGTAGATGAAGAAAGAGAGAAAAGGCAGGAGGTGTAAAGATAGAAGTTAGTAAATAGAATATACAGAAGATAGGGAAAAGTAAACAGTAGTGTCGGTGTAATCTGACACGTTGGGACACACGTGGTATACACAAAAGGTACAGATTGTATAGCATAAAAAAGTTTTAATGCATGAATTACATGTGACAATGCAGTAAGAAGTTCTCTTTTAATATATATATATATAATATTGTTATGAATATCTATTATTCAAGATCAAGATTTACCCATCTAGATCTACCAAGCAAGTGGATGAGCTCTTTGTCAAACTTATTGATAATGTCCCATACTACATGACCATCAAATAGTTAATCTTGTCTAGAGAAAAGATTAATCTTTTGTAGTATAAATACTAGCTCAATGTAAAGGAGAATATGCACCTCATACATACAAATTCATAAGTGATACATTTCACTACTTTCTCTCTTTACTAAATTTTCTAAAGTTCTCAAGTTTTAGCACTAATCTTGTGTTAATTCTTAAAATTATAACACGTTATCAGCACGAGCCGCTTATATCCTAACCAAGAAAGGTAATAGACACAAAGGTATCTACATAAGCATCATAAACACTTCTTTAATTATGTACATTAGATATATATCTATGCATATACATATACTAACTAATATACTGAGTAATAGCAATAATGTGTATAAACATTGTTATTAAAATTTGATAACTATTCTAACTTTTATTTATATATGCACACTAATATCTCATTTAGAAGTTAGATTTATTTACACTAACAATTCTATTCTTATTATTGTGCATACTAATTATATATATTTTATAAAATAAACTGTATTTAATATCTTAATTATTATCTTACTTTAAAATAATTAATATTATATATTATATATACACACACACACAAACGGTAATATTACCGTTATAAACGGTAATATAACCGTTATAAATGGGTTATAAACCTCCACTATAAATAACAATCATTAACCCCATTTCATTTACAACAAACATTCTTCTTATTAAATTTATCCAAGATAAAATTCTCAAAATGATTCACCCGGTTTTGATGTTGGTCACTATAATGCTTATACTACTTCTCATTCTAATTTTTAATCTCCCATCTGAAGAGTTCGGCATGTTCTTTTTCTTTTATATGTTTATAGCACTACCAATGTATTGTATCTCATTGTTGATTGATATATATGGATTCTAATATTTATCTTATTATTTGCTCTATTATGTTTAGCAACAAAATGTCAAATATAGCAAAACTCGAATTCCCAGCACTCAATATTTCTGGAGAAAATTATATGTCTTGGACAGCAAATGTCAAAAGACATTTAAAATCTATGGATGTGTTAGACGCAATCCAAGAATACAATGATTGCTCTGACCAGGATAAAGCAAGAGCTGATGTTTTCATCCATAAACATATTGATGAATTGCTACAGCATGAGTATTTTAATTATGATAACCCATATATGATATGGGAAGATTTGAAAAGCAGATTCGGTCATCTAAAGGAAGTTTTACTTCCTACTTCTAGAGATGAATGGAACAGTCTTAGGTTCCAAGATTTTAAGAGGGTAAATGATTACACCTCTGCTTTATACCGAATTTGTTCAAAGCTAGAATTTTGTGGGTATTCCGTAACAGAGGAAGAAAAGTTAGAGAAAACTTTCTCCACGTTTCATGCATCAAATATAAACTTACAAACACATTATCGTTTGCAGAATTTTAAGAGATACTCTGATCTAAATGCATTACTCCTTGTAGCCGAGAAAAATAATGAATTATTGATGAAAAATCATCAATCTCGTCCCACGGGTTCATTAGCAATACCAGAAGCACATGTTGCTCACAAAAGTTCTCATAAAAATTCTGATCATAAATGGGAACAAAGTCGAGGACGAGGCCGTGGACGTGGACGTGGTCATTTTGACAAAAGGCATTTTAATGATCGTAAGCATCCATTCAAATGGAACAATAACTCTTACGGTCGTGGTCGTGGCCGTGGTCGTGGTCGTAACCAGAGAGCCAATAATTATCATGTCCCACACAATACCAATTCCAACCACCAAAATAAATGGAATGAAGCTGGTAGGTCCGAAAACAATGGCACTTCATGTTTTAGATGTGGAAGTACAAACCACTGGGCAAAGGCTTGTCGCACAGCTCCACATCTGTGTGAACTGTACCAAGCCTCTCTAAAAGGAAAAGAGAAAGAAGTGAACCATGTTGATAACTTTAATAATATCAATGCTGAGCTGAGCGTTGAAGACTTTAGGATGGAACTTTGAAACAAAGTTGCTTGACTACTATAATTAGATGCAATTATTAAGTGTGTTCTCATTATCTTTAATTATGCAGTTTCTCTTCCATGTACTACTTGTGTTTCAATTAAAGTTCTTATTAAAATATCATATGTCTTCGTTATACACTTATTTTTTTTTCTCTTAATATTTTTCAAGATTTAAAATGAAAATCACCGGAGCACAAGATCAAACAAATGAAGAAGATATATGTATAGCGGATAGTGGAGCCACGCATACTATACTTAGATCTAAAAATATTTTTATGAACTGAAACCAACAAAAGGGATCATCAATACAATATCAGGTCCTACAAACTTGATAGAAGGAGTGGGAAAAGCTAATTTAGCATTACCAAATGGTACAAAGCTCAAAATAGAAAATGCTTTATTTTCCCCAAAATCAACAAGAAATTTGTTGAGTTTCAGGAACATATATCATAATGGATATGATACTCAGTCAAGGACTGTTAGTAATGAAAAATATTTGTATATCATAAGCAAAGATCAAATATTGGAAAAATTGCCAATGCTCCATTCTGGTTTGCATTATACATATATAAATGTGCCTCAAGCACATATGGCAGTCAAAGAAAATTGTTGCGATTCTGGTATCATAAACTTATGGCATGACAGATTAGGCCATCCAGGATCCACAATGATGAAAAGGATCATTGAAAATACACATGGATATCCACTGAAAGGTCAAAAGATCCACAAAATAGATAAAATGCCTCAATGTACATCTTGTTCTCTTGGAAAATTAATTACAAGGCCTTCGCCATTAAAAGTCGATAAAGAAACACCAATGTTTCTTGAAAGAATTCAAGGTGACATATGTGGACCAATTCATCCACCATGTGGACCATTTAGATACTTCATGGTCTTAATAGATGCATCCAGCAGATGGTCTAATATCTCTTTATTATCGACTCGTAATGTTGCTTTTGCAAAATTTCTTGCTCAAATTATCAAATTACGTGCACATTTTCCGGATTATACCATTAAAAGAGTAAGGCTTGATAATGCGGGAGAATTTACATCACATGCTTTTGATGATTATTGCATGTCTGTGGGAATTGTTGTAGAACACCCTGTTGCTCATGTACACACACAAAATGGCTTAGCCGAGTCGTTGATCAAACGCCTTCAGCTAATAGCTAGACCATTAATAATGAGGACAAAACTCCCTGTTTCTATTTGGGGTCATGCAATTATGCATGCTGGATCATTAATCCGCATGAGACCAAGTGCAAATCATAAATACTCTCCCACACAACTTGTTTCTGGAAATGAGCCAAATATCTCTCATCTTAGAATTTTTGGTTGTGCTGTGTATGTTCCTATTGCACCACCACAACGCACAAAAATGGGTCCCCAAAGAAGGTTGGGAATATATGTTGGATATGAAACATCTTCCATCATAAGATACCTTGAACCTTTAACAGGTGATGTATTTACAGCATGTTTTGCTGATTGTCATTTTAACGAGACAGTGTTCCCAGCATTAGGGGGAGAAATGAAAAAGCAAGAAAGAGATATATCATGGTGTGTGCCATCATTGTTACACCTAGACCCAAGATCAAAACAAAGTGAGACAGAGGTTCAAAAAATAATACATCTACAAGAAATTGCAAATCAGTTACCTGATGCATTTACTGATATAAACAGGGTCACTAAATCTCATATACCAGCTGCTAATGCTCCAGCTCGAGTTGAGATTCCAAGCAAGCAAAACCATAATAATGCGCCTCATGAATCTCAAAAACGTTTAAAACGTGGAAGGCCAATCGGTTCAAAGGATAAAAATCCTCGAAAAAGAAAGGGTTCTGAGAAGGATACTGACCCTAAGGAAGGAATGATTGACAAAACCTTCCCTCAGGAAAGAATAAATGATATAACATTTCCTCAGGAAGAAATAAATGATTCCAATAAAGAATTGTCAATAAACTATGGTAAATCACATATAATGTGGGATCGAGATGAAATGAAAAATATTGATGATATATTTTCTTATTCTGTGGCAAGCGATATCATGGAAGAAAATGATGACCCTGAACCAAAATCTGTAGATGATTGTAAAAATCGACAAGATTGGAACAAATGGAAAGATGCTATGCAAGCTGAATTAAACTCACTAAACAATCGAAAGGTTTTTGGACCTATTGTCATTACACCAAAGTCAATGAAACCTGTAGGATATAAATGGGTTTTTGTGAGAAAACGAAATGAGAAAAATGAAGTTACAAGATATAAAGCAAGACTTGTAGCTCAAGGTTTTTCTCAGAGGCCAGGAATTGACTATGAGGAAACGTATTCTCCTGTCATGGATGCTATTACGTTTAGATATTTAATCAGCTTAGCAGTCTCTAAAAATTTAGAGATGCGCCTTATGGATGTTGTCACAGCTTACTTGTATGGATCACTAGATAGTGACATCTATATGAAAATTCCCGAAGGATTTAAACTCCCCGATGCAATAAGCTCAAAGCCTAAGGAAATGTATTCCATCAAATTACAAAGATCCTTGTATGGACTGAAACAATCTGGAAGGATGTGGTACAATCGTTTGAGTGATTATTTAATAAGCAAAGGATACACAAATAATCTTATTTGTCCATGTGTCTTCATCAAGAAGACAACATCAGGATATTTGATCATAGCTGTGTATGTTGACGATCTAAATTTAATTGGGACACAAAAGGAAATTAATGAAGCAATTGCTCTTTTAAAGAAAGAATTCGAAATGAAAGATCTTGGAAAAACCAAATATTGTCTTGGTTTACAAATTGAGCATATGCATAATGGGATACTTGTGCATCAGTCAACTTATACTGAGAAACTCTTAAAACGTTTCAATATGGACAAAGCAAATCCTTTAAGCACACCGATGGTTGTTAGATCACTCAATGTTGACAATGATCCATTTCGTCCTTGCGAAGATAATGAAGAGATTCTTGGTCCCGAAGTACCATACCTCAGTGCAATTGGAGCACTTATGTATCTTACTAACTGTACAAGACCTGACATTTCTTTTGCAGTTAATTTATTGGCAAGATTCAGTTCATCCCCTACTAAAAGACATTGGAATGGCATTAAACATATTTTTCGGTATTTAAAAGGAACTGTTGATTTAGGTTTATTTTATCCTAACGATTCAAAAGAAGGGTTAGTTGGTTATGCAGATGCAGGTTATTTATCTGATCCCCATAAAGCAAAATCTCAAACTGGATATGTATTTAAGAATGGAGGAACTGCGATTTCATGGCGTTCTAAAAAACAAACACTCATTGCAACATCTTCAAATCATGCTGAAGTCATTGCATTGCATGAAGCCTCAAGAGAATGTGTATGGTTAAGATCTATGTCACGACACATATTGATTTCTTGTGGACTAGAGAAAGATCGAATTCCAACTCCTATCTATGAAGATAATGCAGCTTGTGTCTCGCAAATGAAGGAAGGATATATCAAAAGTGACAGAACAAAGCATATATCACCAAGATACTTTGAGTATACTCGAGACCTTATTAAAGACAATCAGGTTGAAATGAGATATGTCCAGTCCAGCAACAACTCAGCTGATCTTTTCACAAAAGCACTTCCCACAGCAACATTCAGGAAACATGTTCATGATATTGGCATGCGCCATGTACGAACAATGTAACGACCTGCAATTTGAGGGGGAGCTATATACTGCACTCTTTTTCCCTTAGCTAAAGTTTTTTCCCATTGGGTTTTCCTTTAGCAAGGTTTTTAATGAGGCAGTAATTCAATATCCCAAAGTTTGCAAAGTGTCATCCAAGGGGGAGTGTTATGAATATCTATTATTCAAGATCAAGATTTACCCATCTAGATCTACCAAGCAAGTGGATGAGCTCTTTGTCAAACTTATTGATAATGTCCCATACTACATGACCATCAAATAGTTAATCTTGTCTAGAGAAAAGGTTAATCTTTTGTAGTATAAATACTAGCTCAATGTAAAGGAGAAGATGCACCTCATACATACAAATTCATAAGTGATACATTTCACTACTTTCTCTCTTTACTAAATTTTCTAAAGTTCTCAAGTTTTAGCACTAATCTTGTGTTAATTCTTAAAATTATAACAAATATTGAATTCTTTATCAATTAGAATTGTGTAACCATTAATTGGTATTTTAATGGAATTTAAAGAAAATCTTGATAGTATTTTGATATTAGAATATTTTTATTGACGGATTTTTAACTTCAAATATATTATGTAACCATTAATTTGTATTATAATGGATGTTTAACCCTAAAATTTGAAAGTATTTTAGGTTAACGTATATATTATAAATTTAGTAAACTGCAAATGTCATATTTGTATAAAAAAGAATAATTTTACATAAATTATGAGACACTAAATTATTATGTAAATTCAAATACAAAAACACACAAACACTAACAAAGATAAATAAAAAGTTAAAACATTTTTATAACTTTTAACAAGAGAAAAAAACACATATTAATTAAAAATTAAGCATCTAATTAAATCAACATCCAAAAATTGTAATCTATAAGGAATATTTTAACATACATGAAGTCCGGGACCTAAAAAATTACAAAACATATTAGTAAATATATGGGGTAATAATAGTATTTTGGTGTTTTTATCATAAAATCGGTTGCTAAATAAGTATATGTGTGTGTGTGTGTCTGTGTGCGTGTGTGTGTTAAAAGGAAAATAAAACCCGGGCTGACCCATTAAAAAAATGTATTCAACTCTAAAATGTTTTGAAATATAATTTGTTATTATGGAAATGTCAAATCCGTTTTAAACTAATTTATTGATTGCTTAAAAAACATAGTGTAAAAACAATCAAGAATTTAATTTGTTCTTTTTTGAAATTCAAAATTTTGACCACAAATTAAAACATGGTAAAATTTCTTAAACAAATCACAACAAAATAATATATATACACAATATAAATATAAATATAAACGTGAATGAATAACTTAAATGTGGACATTTTGAAAACAAATTATTTTAATTATAAATGATTCAAACATTCAACAAAAATAAGTTTATAAATACAATCAAGACTTTAATATTTAAGTAATAAAGTAATATTAACATTCGGTAATATAATAGCCACAACAATTTGCAACAGAACCTTCATCATCAATGTCTTGTGAAAATTAATTTTATCTACAGGTATCACTATCAAATATTGTTTTCTTTAAATTACCATAAGTTGGAACATTTAGAATTCATGTTTTTAATATTATTGTTATTACTTAAATATTAATATACAAGAATTGTCAAACTTTCGAATTTCATCGTTGATAAGTTGGAAATAAATTAATAAGTTGGGAAACAAAAAAAATACATCATACAAAAGTTAAATTGGTTGTAGAGAAATTGTGAAGATATAGATGATTTGAACACTTTGAAGAATGCATGGCTGATATGTCGCTTATATAGTCAATAAATATTATATGGTTATTTTTGTTAACTTTTGTTTAAATAAAAATGGGTATAACTGCTAATTAATTTTAAGATCAATTTTATTTTGAACTTAAATTAAGGAAGAGTTAAATTCATTATAATGGAAAATATTTTGTGTTTAAATATGTGTTTGAAATAGTATTTTGATATAAATTTGTAGATAAATAATGTAACATAATTGAAATCTTAAATTTAAATTAAATCTTATTAAAACTTATTAAATAACCATAACATATTTAATGAAGAAAACATTGTCTTTATAATTATAATTTTTTAAATGTTACCAACCAAAGTATAAATAATAACTTTTTACAAACATTAACAAAATATAAACATATTAAATAAATAGAAACATACAAAGATTATGTGAAATAAAAACACCAGCATGAAGATACTGATTTTGAGTTATAAATTTGTAATTAAATTCTGAATATATTTGAAATATTAAATGTTATTAAAATTATTAAATATTGTCTAAGACTTTTTACACATATAATTATAATTAAAGTTATGTAGTAACAAAAATTATATATTGTTGAATAAATTGTATAAATTAATATAATTATTCACAAAAAAATGCATCATATCATGGATTTTAATTTAAATGGAATATTTTATTTCAATTTTGGAAAATACTTTGGGGTTGAAAACTTATTATGACTAAATTTTTAGTGCAATAATGTATGGTATAATCAGAGAATTTAAAGATAAAAAGTCAAACATATTACATGGTAAAATCTTTTGTGGCATATTTTTTGGATTCATTCCACAAAATCATATAACAATTGAAATAAATATAAAACCATATCGGAAAAAGATATAACCTTGCCGGAAAATCATATAACATTGTTGGCCATTCGAGGATAATATATAACCTTACCGGAAACGATTAATCCCGATCTACATTACCGGAATATAGAAGATGGTGGATGGTGGAGTTAGTAAGCCGAGAGAGAGAGAGAGAGAGAGAGAGAGAGAGAGAGAGAGAGAGAGAGATATTAAAATGATTATGGTGGAAAATCTTAAGGTTTAAATCAATGTTTTTAGACCCGGACGCCTTACCGGGTCAAGTCGGACCGACCCAAGAGGTTGGACCGGACATTAACCCGGATGACGTCATAATTAATATATATATATATATATATAATAACTAATGTCGGTTAACAGTTCAAATTTCAAATGATTATTGATCATGTATTGATTGATATATTCTATTTTAGCCAATGAGTCTTTTATGGACAATTTACTTATATCACAGTTGAGAAATTCAGCCATTTCCATAATTACAAAACCTTCCATTTACAATGGTTCTTTCAATATATAGGATTTGTATTTCAACCAATTGAACATCAGTAGTCCTTGGTTGGTTGGTCATTGTTGTATTTGTTAAGTTTTCATCCAGGGATTATGCCGGGGTTCGATTCCCATCATTAACATCATTTTTGATTTAATAATATACAAGATAGGAAAGAAAATAGATGAGTTGGCAATGATGTGACATTGATGTGAAGAGGCTAGTTGAATGACACGTGGACAATTGATGTGGAGAGGCTACTTGAATGACATGTCGATAATATGTATTGGTTTAATAGTATTGTTAGATAGGAATTTTATATAAAATCCGAAGCTCAGTGGGTTCCATGAACCCGGTCTCGTATACATAGATCCGCCACTGACGATACAAATTCTTTTTATTTAAGAAATGGAGTGTACGGTTGATATACTATTCGATGATGAGCATACATCGTGTCCATGAACAAGAAAATCTCGGTTAAATTGATATCGCAAGGGTGCACACAAATGTTTGATAACCGACTACTTTGCCAAAAACCCGACTTTCATGGATGAACAATTTAGGCGGCGGTTCCGAATAAGTAAATGACTTTTCCTAAGAATAATAAAAGATATGAAGAGAAATGGTTCATTTACTGCATTCCATTTTGATACAAGAGTGCAGTGCAGTGATTTTGCATATGGCATACAACACAACGGAATTAACACATGCATCATATGACTTGACATGTATGTGAAAGATCACTTGGAAGTAACTAACACAACAGAATTGTAGTATTGGCTTGTCTATACACACATTCTCTCAACAGTCATTAGGAATTAATTAACATATATAGCAATACTCTAATGAAAAAAAATCATAAAGTCTCGGTGATAAACAATAAGAGCACAACTACTCAGTAGTTGATAAATCAACTGATCTTTCAGGTGAAAATATATAAGGTTTTGGAGGGATTTCCAACAACTCTAAGCCGTCGTCTAGCATTTCCAACACCTTGGTGATTGATGGACGGTTAAATGAATTGGTTTGTATGCACCACAAACCCACGATAATCATCTTCTTTGCCATCACGTTTCCTTCATCGCTCATAATCCCATGCAGTCCAAGTTGTTCTACATCTAATTCAACTTTCTTATATATCCAATGAGGAAAGTATATTTCACTTGTATAATCAACTTCAACCTCAACATTTCTTCTCCCTCCAACCATTTCCAGAATCATCATCCCATAACTATAAACATCTGATTTGTGAGAGATTGGACCAAAGTTCCTAGAAAATAATTCAGGAGCAATATAACCCGGTGTTCCTCTCATACACGACAGAGATATCATGCTTCTCTTCTCAGGGAATAACTTTGCCAAGCCAAAGTCAGATATCTTAGGACAAAAATCATGATCCAGAAGAATATTGTGGGGTTTTATGTCGAAATGTAAGATTCGTGTGTTACAACCCCTATGCAAGTATTCTAGACCTCTAGCAATCCCAATAGCAATCTGGTGTAACTTTTCCCACCCAAGTTTACTAATACATGAAGACCTCTGACCATATATGAACTTATATGAACTTATCAAGGGATCCGTTAGGCATGAAATCATATATCAAAGCTCTTCTACAACCCTCTAAACAAAATCCCACAAGATTGACAATATTAACATGGGACGTCTTGCTTACACTGGAAACTTCATTAATGAAATCTTCACCATTACCCTTTGATTCACTTAAAACTTTCACTGCCACTAAATTTCCATTGCTTAATGTTCCTTTGTACACAGTTCCAAAGCCACCCTGGCCTAGTTTGACCTCAAAGAAGTTTGTAATTTTTTGGACTTTTGAAAAAGAGAACCTTTTTGGAGCGAGCAATTCATTATTATTTAGGAAAATTTCAGCCCTGACATTGTAGTTCACCTTTTTCTACACCTGCATTTCCATATTAAGCCGAGTAAAATTGCTGCGAAAAGAGGGAGCACTATTAGAAGGATGAGTTTATGATGAAAGCTAGAATTATCTTTTTTCCTCAAAATTTGACCTTCACAAAGTTTCAATCCTGTAACATTTCCACACAATCCTTGATTGCCTTGGAATACATGTATGGATGAATTCCCGAAAGTTGCAAATGCGGTGGAAACTGGACCTACTAGTTCATTGTAAGACAGGTTGATATCAATCCAACTAGGAAATGTCTCAAAGAATTTAGGAATTGATCCAGATAATCTATTGTGTGAAAGGTCCAAACATACAACGTTTCCTAAACCTTGAATTTCATATGGTATCTCTCCCGTGAGTGAATTCCAAGAGAAATCAAGTGTGGTGAGTTGGCCTAATTTACCAATTTCGGAAGGGATTTTTCCGTTAAGCTTGTTATTACTAAGATTTAAGTAATCAATGTTTTCCCACTCGCCAACATATCTCGATATTGACCCGCTCAGTCCGTTACTAGATAGATCGAGATCAAGGAGATTATTAAGTGACCCAAGCTCTTGAGGTATAACACCTGAATGTTTGTTTTCTTTCAAGGACAGATACAACATACCTTTCATCATTCCAAGTTCCTCCGGAATCTCACCAGCCAAATTATTTGATGAAAGATCAAGCCTTTGAAGTTGAGTTGAATTTCCCAACTCAGGTGGTATGTAACCACTGATGTTGTTATATCCCATTACTAAGGTTGTCAAATTCTTGTAGAGACTCCAGTTTTGAGACAGCTGCCCATAAAAATTGTTATGACTGATGTCAAGGAGTTCTAAACTTAGATACACTGCAAAACTATTTGACACATCTCCACTTAGTTTATTAAAATCAAAATAAGCTCTTTTCAAGTTGGAGCAATTCATTAGGTCTATTGGTATAGGACCAGTGAGTTGATTATAACTTAGTATTAAAACTTGAAGCATTCCTCCATGGCACAAATCTTCGGGCAAAGGTCCAGAAAATTGATTATTGTCCGTATGTAGCTCAAGCATGACGGGACTTTCCAGTCCTTGTTGTATAGGTCCTGACAAGTTGTTCGAATGAGCATACAAGTACTGTAGCTTTCTCAAGTTTTTTAGTGACGAAGGAATAGAACCATGGAGTTGATTTCCGCTAAGCACCAACTCAGTAAGAGACTTCAGATTTCCAAGTTCACTAGGAATGGGTCTTGAGAGTTGATTTTGGGAGAGGTAAAGAGAGGTTAGCCACAACAGCTTCCCAATGGTAGGAGGGATAGGACCACTCAGAGAATTCTGACTGACATTTAGTACCACAAGATTGACAAGGTGTCCAAACTCGTGAGGAATTTGACCAGAAAGCCTATTATTATCAAGATTTAAGAAAGCCAAGTTTCTTAAGTTGCCTAATGTTGGAGGCAGTTCTCCTTCAAGGGAATTATCACTCAAGGTAAGATCAGACAGATAGGTTAGTTGACCAATCTCTTGTGGTATTGACCCATTTAACTGATTTCCGAAAAGTCGGAGGGTTTGGATATTAGCTAACATCCCTATTTCCGACGGGATTACCCCAGAAAACTTATTCCTTGAAAGATCAAGATAAACAAGTTTGGACAGGAGTCGGATTTGTGCAGGGATTGGACCGACAAAGTGATTTAAACTAAGCTCAAAACTAAAGAGGTTGTGCAAAAAAATGAATGGAAACTGATTAAGTTTACCTTCTAGTCCAAAATATGTGAGGTTCATTCTCTTAATGGTCCAATCATCATTGTAAACTATGCCGTACCATTGCGAATCCATAGAATTCACAGGGAGGGTTGTCCAAGATGATAGTGGGGAGTTGTTTGGAATTTGAAGACTTGCTTTCCATTTAAGAAGAGCATTGGCTTCTTCTAAAGATGCAGAAGCAAACTTCGAACGTGAGATGATTAGTAAAGCAAGAGATAAAAGTAACAAGTTTGAACAGAACAATATTATTTGCCTTTTCGTGTTTTTGAAAAATGACGTGCTGTGTGTTGTAATCTTAATTTATACTTGAGCGGATAAGCTTTCCTCTTATTATTCTGTATATTTTGAAATAAGAAAATTCGGGCAATGTCAGATATTCCACTAGTAGTGTGCTTTACTTAATTAAGAGATAAAGAGAATATCTTAAGACTATCTCTATTTGCGTAATTTACACCAGATGGGGACATCGCAATTGGAATCAAGGCCCGTCAGCCAACGACTTTAATTTTGTGCATTAAATTCTTGGCATGCCCTACATCAAGGGTCCATTCATTGAAATGTACTTTTTAATAGACAATAATCTATTCTTAAATGGGAAAATTACTAGTTAAATGGGAAAATTCCTAGAATAGACAACCTTCACTAATTTTTTTCTAAAATGAGCATGGCTACTTTAGTGCTTAAAAAGTGTATTTGTAAAGTGGTTTCATATATCTTTTATAAATTTCAGTGCCTAAAAAGTGTCTGCTAAGGTATGGCCGACTTTCCTGATGTGATGCTTGTTTATTGGAAAAAAACCAATTATTGAAGAGTTATAGGCAATATTTGACATGCTTATATTTGAAAAAAATGGTCAAAGTTGTGTATTTTAGTAATTTTCCCATTCTTAAATCCATGTAACAAGTCTATTGTGGAATTTGAATTCTCGACTTTCTAAAGCATGGGACCACAATTACCATTGACGCGGAATGGAAACGGTAAAATTGCTTGATACGTTTGAAATTGTATTATAATTCAAAAGTTTCTTAAATTATTATATTTGAGCTTTTATATAGGGATTTGTTAGAGAAACCCGAGGTTTTTCCAAAACGCCTCGGTGGAGAGGGCTAACGCGTGGCGGATAGGTGGGTGTTTTGAAAAAATGTTTTTTTTTCTTTTGTTGTCTTTTTTTTATTATTTTATTCTATTGTATTTTTTTGTCTTTTTGTCTTTTGCTGTCTTTATTTTTATTTTTATTTCTTAATTTTGTTTGTTTTGTTCTTGTGTTAGTGTAGTGTAACCACTTATTATTTTCTTTTTTTTTTGTTTTCAATCCATCGGTTTCAAAATTAAAACGAAACAACAAATTTTAAAATTGAAACGAAACAACATAAACAAAACCAAATTTATTTGATAATATCATATACTTAACAATGAGTTCGAAAAGAAGAAATAAAATACAAAACAAATCTAAACTGCAGTACCACCCGAGACATCGTCTCCTTCTTAAATCCATCTAACCGTCAAACGACACAACATAAACAAAACCATATTTATATGATAATATTAAATACATAACGAGCTTGGAAAAAAGAAATAAAATACAAAACAAATATAAACTCCAGCACCAACCGCGTCGTCGTCCCATTCTTAAATCCATCTAACAGTTCTATTGTGGAATTTGAATTGTCGACTTCCTAAGGGAGGGGGACCACTATTACCATTGTCGCGGAATGGAAACGGTAAGTTAATTGATAATTGTATTATAATTCAACAGTTTCTTAAATTATTATATGGGTGGACACCCGAGTTTTTTCCAAAATACCCAACCTATCCTCGGTGGAGAGGGCTATCCGCGGCAGATATGTGGGTGTTTTTTATTAATGTATTTTTTTTTGTCCTTTTGTTGTTTTTTTTTTAATTATTTTATTATTTTTTTTGTCTTTTGTTGTCTTTATTTTTATTTCTTTATTTTGTTTGTTTTGTTTTTGTGTTAGTGTGGTGTAACCTATTATTATTTTCAATTTTTTTGGTTTTCAATCCATCGGTTTTAAATTACAACGAAACAACAAATTTTAAAATTGAAACGAAACAACATAAACAAAACCAAATTTATGTGATAATAATAAATACATAACAACAAGTTCGAAAAAAAAATGCAAAGCAAATCTAAACTGCAGCACCACCGCATTATCGTCTCCTTCTTAAATCCATCTAACAGATCAAACAAAACAACATAAACAAAACCAAATGTATATGATAATATTAAATACATAACAACGAGTTCGAAAAAAAGAAATAAAATACAAAAAACTACAGCACCACCGTGTCATCGTCTCCTTCTTAAATCCATCTAACAGATCAAACGAAACAACATAAACAAAACCAAATTTATATGATAATATTAAATACATAACATCGATTTGAAAAAAAGCAATAAAATGCAAAACAAATCTAATTTGCAGCACCACCCGCATCATCATCCCATTCTTAAATCTATCTAACAGGTCTATTGTGAAATTTGAATTCTCGACTTCCTAAGGGAGGGGGACCACTATTACCATTGACGCGGAATGGAGACGGTAAAATTGCTTGATACGTTTGAAATTGTATTATAATTCAATTGTTTCTTAAATTATAATATTTGAGCTTTTATATAGGGGTTTGTTAGAGAAACCCGAGGTTTTTCCAATATGCCCAACCTATCCTTGGTAGGTAGGCTATCCTTTAACCCGAGCCTAGATCCGAAGTTGAAAACCCGAGATTGTTGGTGCTAGAACGCTGTGACGAACCGAACCTACTTCAAAGACCAGCTCGTGTTTGTATACCGATTCGTTTAAGGTACGTTATAATTAGAGATCGTTCATTAGGGTTCGGATTGTTTGGGGAAATCCTAGATCTGCATAAAAGTAATGAAAACGAATCAAACAAACCAATACACAATGAAATTCGTTAACATTTGATGGTTTAATTGTTTGATTAAATGAGCCGTTTATATAGATGCCTAAATCGCACCATATAAATACGAATATTTGAAGGATTGAATGGTTAGGGGTTGTGGCGATGTGATTACGAGTTCATGGATACCAAAATCGTGTTGTTTCGTTAAGTTTTGAGGATTTAATGGCATAAATCCGTTTCTGTTGACTATTTGCTGTTCTTGGCAATTTTGACTTTGACCCCGAGTCAAAGTCTGGATAAGAATTACGCAATTCGTTATGGTTAGATAACGAATTAGTTCGCCATTCGTTAAGTTCAGATAACGAATCAAATGATTCGTTATTCACCCCCTTTCACTATGTTCAAGTAACGAACTAGGTTATGCTAAGATAACGAATCAAGTGATTCGTTACCCGCCAGTTTGCTATGGAAAGATAACGAATTAAGTGATTCGTTATTTACCCAATTCGTTATGATAAGGTAACGAATTAGAGGACGAATCAGGTGATGAAAAGATGACGAATTAGGATATAAAGATAATGAATTAGCTAATGAAATAGGCTTAATTCATTATGGAAAATGAGCTAGCGAATTGGATAATAAATTAAAATCCTAAAGTAAAATGTGTTAAGACAGTTAATGAAAATAAAATTTTTCCAAGCTGACCTGCCAGCTTAACCCCAACCAGGGGCTTTGCCCCTTGGACCCCGCTAGGGGCTGCCGCCCATAGAACCCCGTTACCAGGGGCGTTGCCCCCAGACCCTCGTTCGTTGTTGGTAATAATTGAACTAGAATGACGATATGGGTAGTGATAGTTAACTGATACGTGTAATTGTTATATAGTTAGTCGTGCACAACTCAAGAAAGGGATTACCATAAATGGTGAACATAACCGCATTCAGGTGAGTTTCTAGCCGCATTTCCTTATGTTTTCGGGGCTGTGTGCATACTCGATGTGTATGTCTTAATGACAAATTTGATAGTTATGGATGTATGCTTGATAGTACGTGAAGGACCTTCGGGTATTGCACGTATTGTTAAGGCAAGTATAGTGTAGTATGTATGATATGTGAATGTGAATAAGAAAGTATGTGCGACTACGATATGTATGATATTAGATGTATGGATGTGATAATGGAGATGATAATGAAAGGTAAGGTAAGGTTAAAGGGTTGCATACCCTAATAATATATGAGAAGGTTAAAGGGTTGCATACCCTAATAATATATGCGAAGGCTAAAGGGTTATAATATGCGAAGGTTAAAGGGTTGCATACCCTAATAATATATGTGAAGGTTATAGGGCGTAATGCTCTTTAAAACGTAAGGTATGGTTATGCAAGTATGAAAGTACGAAGTATTTACGAAAGTATGTAGTTATGAACATGTTGTATGTGGTATGATTAACTAGAACTCACTCAGCGTAGCTGACTTTTAGTATGCACGCAGGTGAGTAGAATGAGACAGCTGGCTTGAGCGGGGGCACATGGCAAAAGAATAAGAGTCTGGCATCTGAAGACCTAAGAAGTGTTTAATTAATGTTTTGATTTGAAAGACAATATGTTTGTTAAAGACAAAGTTATAGATTTTATTGTAATGTTTATGAAAGGTTTTAATATTCCGTGAATGTTTTAATTAACTCTAATATTTAGAACTGTGTTTATGAGTAAATCCAACGTCAAAAGTAAGGAACCGGTAACTGTTGGTGCATGATGTCAGTAGTTCAGTATATAGTGTCTGTAATCGAGTTAGTTGGATTTGTGTTTTGTATGTAAGCGAAGTTCTCACCAGTTCGCTGATATAGGCGAACTTGTGGAACAAGCGAAGTTAGGGACAACTTCGCCTAAACATGCTAGGCGACGTTGTCGTGCTTTATAAGCTGTTAGGTTACGGCAGAGTTTATTAATTATTGAACGAATAGAGTTAGAGTTTCAGCTTACGAGTTATTGAGTTTGTGTAATCGGTGATCAGTGAATCACATGTTTAGGCAGAGTTATTGAGTTTAGGCGAAGTTGTTCGTTTGCGATTAATTTGCAATTTGCTCTGATACCACTTATATGATCATTGTAAAATATGCTCTGATACCACTGATACCACGTCTTAAAACTCAACAACTTACAACTTATCCATAACAGCTCTGATCATTGCATGTTGCTGATATAGGCGAACTTGTGGAACAAGCGAAGTTAGGGACAATTTCGCCTAAACATGCTAGGCGAAGTTTTCGTGCTTTATAAGCTGTTAGGTTACGACAGAGTTTATTAATTATCGAACGAATAGAGTTAGAGTTTCAGCTTACGAGTTATTGAGTTTGTGTAATCGGTGATCAGTGAATCACGTGTTTCCAGTTGCAATACAACGTGTCTTTGTTTATTGTAACGTGTGTTTGATCGTGTTAACATATATCGTCTTCTACGCTCGTAACGTCTTACGTAGGGATTCCGCACCTACGTAGAACGAGATATTCCGTGTAGATCCGGCTCGAAACGACCTTTGATTACAATTATCCACGTTCGAGACGTGGATAATTCATCCTAATTGAGATGATCAATTAGGCACGTGTTTAGGTTACGGCAGTGTTTGCTTATATAAAGTTTAATACAGATGATAATAACGTGTGTTTGCTTATATAAAGTTTAATACAGGCAGGGTTTGTTTTGTAAAAGTCTCTGACTTTTACAATAATCAATAGCTTTGATCATAACAGGATAATTGATCACCACTTATATGAACAATTTGCAAATTGTTAATTTGCAATTACGTGCAAACACGTATCGCTTATATGAAGGATGTTTTAAGACTTAATTGCAAATTGTTCAAATTATAGGGGTTTGTTTTGTAAAGTTTAATACAGGCGAAGTTGACTTTTAGGCGAAGTTGACTTTAGGCGAAGTTAAAAAAAAAAAAAAAAGTGGTTTGGAGTTTTCGTCTGTATGGCCTGGTGTACACGATTATTGTGAGACCTAAGACGTTGTTCCATCAACGAGTGAAACTTGTTATCTCTTGGTCTTATGTGTGAACAAATACGTGTCAACTCTGGATATGGAGTTGAGGTTGTGAATGGGATATTGATTGAAACTGGATATTGACACATATTTGGGTGTTTGTGGGCAATGAAATTGTTGTTGTTCGAGGTTGACCAACTGAAGAAAGTCAAATTGAACTGAAGGTTTTCGTCATTACTGGATTGCGGTCAGAGCATATTATTTATGTTATTTTCAAGGCGTTCAAGAATTGGATCCTGAAACGTGATGCTTATTTATTAAAGTGAATTCTGGAACAAGTTGGATTTAATCGGAAATTAAAGTGTTTATGTTCTTGATCGTTATCCCTGGTGATTGAAGATGCTTCGGATTAATTAATGGTCATGTGTGTTAGATTCTATCAAGGTGGTTTTGTGATGAAATTGATCACTTGATGTTGAGTAGTTGAAGATTAAACCTTATCGTATGCCGACGTGTTGGTGAAGTTGTGGAGGGAGCCCAACTTCACGTGTTGGTGAAGTTAGAAGAACTTCACGTGTTGGTGAAGTCAGAAGGACTCACGTGATTGGTTGAGATGATCAATTAGGCACGGGGATGCATGTATTTCAAAGACCTCAATCTATATAGTCGGAGAAGCTTACACTGAAGGGGAGATCTGATATGGAAGACGCTGGGTGATTGGTAGATTTGTAAAGCTACAAGACAGTTTCAGGCACGGCTGGTTGAAGAGCAAACAGAAAATCATCAGTTAAGAGGGAGTCTGTTGGTGCATGTTTTGTAACAGATGATCTTTTGTGTTTGTTAGAATTGAGAGCAACGGTCAAAGGGGAGTCTGTTGGTGCATTTTGTGACCGTCGCTATGCAATTCTGTTCAGCGGAAACGAAGTACGAAGTTAAAACAACTTCGCCGTAGGCGAAGTTGTAACAACTTCGCCATAGGAGAAGTTGTAACAAATTCTGCCATAGGCGAAGTTAGAATAACTTCGCCTTAGGCGAAGTTGTAACAACTTCGCCTTAGGCGAAGTTGTAACAACTTCGCCTACAGGCCCAAGCCCGTGAAGTTGTTCATATATATATATATATATATATATATATATATATATATATGTGTCTTGGTTAGGTTTGCGTATCCAGAAAATTAGAGTGTTTTGTGATCAGTTCATTTGTCTAGAGAGAAACCGAGAGGGTGAGTCGTGTGGGACGACCCGAGGTAGAGCTCACCTCGGGTCGGCCGTCATTTGTTTTCGTGTTTGGTATGTAACGAGTTATGATTATTATATGAAAAGATCTGCAGATGTGTTCATCCCATTCGTGTGTTTGTTCGTGTATGTGTTTGTGTGTAATTGTGTTCTTCGTCTTCTACACCATTAAACGAGTCTAGGAGGATTCCGCACTCCTAGACCTCGTGCGGATCTCGTATCGATCGGCGACGCCCCGCGGGGGGACTTACATGAACACCACACATTCCCAAAACAAACAAATCACATTCCCATGAGCCGCACACCTCACATGCAAAAAAGCTCCATATAACACACCACATTCCCAATGGTTAAAAACCTTTTTCAAATGTTGAATAACTACATCATTTGAGCTAGCATTATCTAAAGTCGTAGTCAAAACATTTTTTAAGCGTCGTTCAACTAAACACTTTTCGACCGCTCTCCCGATTAAAACCCTCGAATGACCAACAATTGGATAAAAATATATAACTATCTTATGCGAGTGCCAATCATCATCTTTAAAATGTGCAGTCAAACACATATACGATAAATTTTGACCCAAAGACTAAGTGTCTGTAGTTAAAGATAGTTTCGAGGATACTTTTAAAGATGTTAACTAATTGGATCCTTTAATAAATAAAAAAAAAAGTCTATAGCAATCTCTAGTAGCGGTTGAACATGAAGGTACAACAAAATATGGATTGATAACCTTGCAGAATTCATGAAAACCTTCTCGATCCACAAAAGAAAAAGGTAACTCATCAAGAATCGATATTTTTGTTAAAGCTCTCCTAATTATTTCTTGGTTAAACTCCCATAACTTAGGAACGATTTCAACGGAACTATCTTCATCAACATGTGTTTTCGACTCAAGTTTAATTAGTTTTTGTCTTTTATCAATATTTGGAGGATACTTTTTGCAAGTCTTATTGTAATTTCGCAAAATAGTAGTCTCACTTTTTGCAAAGCCTATTATAGTGATCCGATCATTTATATCTTGTTTTTTCCATATGAGTGGTTTAAGAGTCACTTACAATGAAAGGTACACTTGAGGTTTTTTTCGTTTTTTTCTTTTTTTGCTTCTTTTGATAAGTGTTAGACATCGCCTCATTTTCAGAAAATTGCTCATAGTCATAATCATTTGCTTTAGTATTGTCCTCCATTTCACAACTTAATCTGTAAAGAAAAAATTTAATGTCAAATAGCAATCTATAACAATTAATACCAAATTTAATGTATAACATAACTTACAATCTAATGTATACCATAACCAACAAAGTAATAGTTAACAGTTAACAATCTAGCAAAGTAACAGTCTGTAATACTTTGTTAAGTAACATATATGGATATGTAAGTAAAAAATCTTTGAAACAACCCTTATATTTAACAATCAAACAATAAATAAGTAATTAACAATTTGACAAACCAGTAATTAACAATCTATGAAACAAATATGAAAAACTTCTAACCTTATCGAGAATGGAGAGACTGCGACTTGCGAATGACGTGGTGGAGTGGAGGCTAGATCTATGGAGGAGAGTTGGGGGGAGTCGGACGTTGGTGGTAAGTGGTGGAGGAGAGTGGAGGTTGGATCTGTGGAGAAGAGTGGAGGCTAGATGCGATTTAAGAATTAAGAAAGGAGAAAGAGAAAGATGTATGTTTTGAAATAGATTTAGGATTTCTGGATAGTGGATACTGGATATAAACTTTTTCTAAAAATATTAAAATTAATATATTGTATTCAAATCCGAACTTTTGGATATCCGAACTATCCTAAAAATCTCAAAATTGATACTGCATTCGAATTTTCGGATAGCCGAATTTTTGGATAGTTCGGATACGGATTCAATTTTTTTTTTTTGAAAACCCCTCATGGTAATGCACTAGACAGCACTAGACATACACTGTGAAACAAAATGTTATAAATGCATTTGAACTTTCCTTAAAATAAAATACATTTACACCGGTGTTGGTATCTTTGTATTTGACACCAACCCGCTTTTTGACAACTGTTTTTTTGAAAGATAAGAAGGTTAAGACTTGTTATTGTAAGGTTAAAATTTTATGGGGTGTTTGTGATTGATTATTTACACTACTTATGACTTATTAATCTTCAACACGATCTTTTGTAACGGCTCTTTGATCATCTCTTTCGATAATTCTCGAAGTCATACAACTTAACCCGTCGTTATGGTGGCTGCCATGTACTCGACCTCACAAGAAGATATATAGAGCAACATTTGGTTGTTTTTAAATAGCCATGCAACAAGAGAGTACTCGTAATAGAAACCATAAACCGTGGTACTCCATCCATCATCTTCGTCCATGTTGTGACTACTATCACTATATCCGACTAACTTCATAACCCGTGACGTTCATAATTTAACCCGTAACTCGCAGTTCCTTGAACGTACCTCATTATAAGAACGTTTTCACACGGAATCAGTGGAAAATGTTATTCGAGTTTATTGTTTAACTTAATTAAATGAGACAAATGATGTTAAGCGATGCTTAAAGATTGGAATTGTGAAAACACTTTGAAAACTGATTAACTTTTAAGTTGTAAAACAAATTGTAAAAAGGAGTGAATACTCCGGGTTTCAGCTTTTGCAAGTCTTTAAATACAGTTTCGTTCAATGGGACATTCTTAACCGGGACCCTATGTGTAATCTAACTTAAAGTGATAATTGAGGAACCGAACTTAACTGATTCTATTATTTAAATCATCCATCTAATTAGTTATACCCGTTTAACAAATATAAATATCATATTTTTCACTGTCAAATGACAAGTTATGTTTTAAAGAAATCAAAAGATTACAAAACCCATTATCAAGAACCAAACACAAACTGAAACCAAAAAATGTTTTATAAGAATCGTTCACTCGGAGGTGATCACTGAGGGTTTTTGCCTTGCATATTCATTTTGAACACTTTACCAATCGATTTCAATATTGAATCTATGGAAGAAAATTTGATGTAGAAGTTTTGGCATTAGGGTTTTACCCCTTGTAATCTTGTATAGCTAGTCAATTAAGGTGTTTTACCCCTTGTATAGCTAGTCAATAAAGGTACCATAGGGAACCTAAATTGTGATGGCGTAGCGTTACGCCCTTACTTCAAAATCCCACATTTGAATTTTTTTTTCTTATGTTTAAAAAAACAAAACTTGTGTAGCGTTACATCGTAGGGGCGGAGGCTACGCCCTAACCCAATTCTTGGTGGTTTTCATACTTTTTTACTACAGATTAACTTTCCAACACTCCGTGTGCTTCTAACTTCTCAGGTTCGTACTTAGTATTCATCACTAGCGCGTCCATTCGCTCGTTTAAGCTTCTTTCACCTACACACAAAAAACTGAACAAAGTAATTGTGTGCCACGAATAAAAACAATTAATAATCATGATATTAAATGTTATAATTAAACACAGTATTTAACTCACTCATCAATAGCCTAGGATTGGAGTCTCGAGCATGCAGTTGTGACGTTCGTCAACTTTTCGCATTAGTAAACCGATGCATATTGTATTTCGAACAATAAATCGATGGATGCTATGTTATATTGTGTGGTTTAATGTTTATTCATGATAAATCAACTCAGCCATGTGTCACAATCAAGTTTATTATATTCATTATTTTGGGTATTCAACAAGTCTAGGGACTGAAAATGCCAAATTTCAAACTTCCAAACACTGAAACACGGGGCCATGCTTCCCTTTCCACGCCCCCGTGGTCACCTTTCTTGAATAATACAAAATGTGGTCCTGACACCTCAAAACACTAGGTCGTGCTTCTCTTTCCACGCCCATGTGGTAAGTTCTCAAATGTACTTCCTAACAAGCATTAAATGTGCATGCAAACCTCAAATGAAAAGGGCATGTTTTTGCAAAGCACGGGGTTGTGTTTGACGAGTTTTCAACCTATAAATAGAGAACTTATGTTCATTGCAAAATGGATGGAATTTCACACACAAACACACACTTTGCTATTATAATCAAGCTTATTGGAGTTGATTAGAAGGCTTGAAAGGTCTCTACTCAACTAGGAAGAAGAATTATCATCTTTGTGGTTAGATTATCTTAGCTTCACCATATCTACTTCATCTTTCTGTAAGATTCGTAGCTAATTGGTGATTTGTATAATCGATAATCAAATTGATATTTTTGCTATTCATATTAATCAAATAATCAAATTTTATTGAATCTTTAACATGCATACAACAATGTATCGTCTAAAATACTTTAAATTCTTGCAGGCATAGTTTATAGAATTTTCATTATTAACCATAAACAATTGTAGGCATAGTTTTGTTATTCTGGATTGGTTATTTAAAAAGTGGCAACAATTATATATTTATATTGTTATGATTTTTGTTAATATTAATACTTATGTTCATAAAAGAAATCTATAAACATGCTTTTTATAAAGTCTTAGGAATCTCTTAACATTCTATTAATCATCACACACTACAAAAAAAAATGCCATCTAGTGACATACAAAAAGTTCTACTAAAAAGCAAAAAAATGTCACTAAAGACTCCTATAAGAATGTGTGGCACACAAAATAAGTGTCACCCGAAGTGGTGACGCTAAAGCCTTTTAGTGTCACTTTTTTGATATGCCGCACAAAGTTTTTTGGTTTCTAGTGGCACTTATTTTTTTGCCACTATATCAAATAGACTTCCGTGGCATAAGTTTTGTGCCCATAAAAAGTAATCCTAGTTACATATTCATACTATTTTTTAGTGGCACTTTTTTTTCTATATTATACAATATAAAATATAAAATAAAAGTTCAATAAAATTGTAAATGTATATACGTATATTATAACTTCAATAATAGGTTCAATCCAAAACATACTCCAAATGTATCCGAAACATAATTTCATACAATTTTTAAATACTTTGAGGTGTATCATGTATCTGTATTATACAATCATGGTTTTGTTATTCTTTTAATCGTGCAATTCAATCTATGTTATGTCTATTCATGCTATGTGTTATGTTGTGGGTATTCAATCAATCAAGTGTGAATCATTAACCTAACAAGCCATTGGTAATGATGATAGATCTATCTGGGTGATGCCCGTTCGAAGTTGACCAGTTTTGGCATTTGGACGATCGAAACCAACTTTTAGCATAACCTCGAGTGATGGAATCAAGTCAACAAGGTTTGATCACACATCATATGGTTTACTCAATCATACGTTCTTAGATAAACATTTGGCATGTTGAATTGCATTTTCAATCTACTATATATATCAATCTATGGTTGCTCACCAACTATTCATATAGTTAACCGTCTTATTTTATACATGATGCAGGTACACAAGTTTGATGTTTGCTTTGAAGTTCAAAATGTAGTACCGTTATGGACCTAGGCTAATAAAACAATAAGCAGTGTTATCTTTATGCTTTGTTATTACCTTGAAACTACATATAATGCGTGACATGTTTTAATGTGATGAATGAATATTATAACTTTAATCAGTGTCATGTGCTATGAACCACCACCGTTCACGCCCTGACGTATAATCCGTCGTGGATTGGGGTGTGACAACAATGATCATACAAAATCTTAAGTTTTATACCAAGAAAGTACCTATAGATTGTTGCATCCATTGAGTAGTATTCAGATATTAAGAGAGCACTATTTGATGAATAAATAGACCGACTGTAAGCTTACAAAGAATGGATTGAATGCCATAACTAGAAGGAATATGATGAGGGGAGGATGATCAAGGGAGAGGTAATGATCAAGAAAGGAAAAACCAATGGACTAAGGCGGTAAAACTGATGACATGAAGAACCTAATATGGAAAGGCAGCAAGATGATGGAAGCGATGAGCAAGAAAACCTCAGGGGAAGGGTTGTGACTTCCATGGCAGAGGAAGAAGATTTGGACTGGAAGAAGGTATGACATATAGGAAATTGTTAAAGAAACTTGAGGTGCTACGAGTGTAGGAGGATTATGCATTTTTGTACAAATATCCCAACTTAACGCGAAGGAAGGAAAATGCAAGCTTAGTTCAAGAAGATGATGACTCGATGCTACTTTGAAGAAAAAATCTTATTCAAAATAAGGGGGGAGAACGTTGGGTTAATGCTGAATTAAGTTAAAATTGTAGAGTTTGAGTTGGTTAGTTGTTGTTGAGTTTCTCGGTTAGCTTTCTTTTTGTGTTTATCGGTTGGGTTACATTTAGCAATTCTTTCATTATTTGCTAGTTTAAATGAATTTGAGTTAGAATAAGCTTGGACGTGTTTGGTTAGGTTTAGATAAGGTGTTCGGTGAGTCGTGATATTTGTGGCTCAAAATCGAATTGTTTTTATGTGCTTGATCCAAACGGGTTCAAGAAACATTATGCTCTACATGAGTCTTAGAAATTGATACTCTAAGCTAATTATGTGTTAAAATGGATAAATTTAGTAAGTTCTTACAAACTCGAATCCTAATTTCGTAGTATTCATAGATCTAAATGAAGTGTTAATTAACTAGATAAATTTAATAAGTTCTTACAAATTTGAATTATAATTTCTTAGTATTCATATCCAAACGAGACTTGAAAGAGACGAAGTGATGGTGGGTGCGAGTTCATAATAATAATAATAATAATAATAACAATAACAATAATAATAATAGAAGGGTAAAGGTTTTTCCCGACTTCCCCAAACAAGCACTATCTAATTTTGTTTCAGTCACAAAACATGTACAAAATGACAATCCACCAATTGTCAACTAGACAGTAGCTGAATAAATCTGATGGCCGATACATCTTTAATGATAATTAAGCTAGCTAGCTTGGCAAGATACATCTCCAATTATAAAGCTACGATTTTTACAACAAATATGTTGGGTTAGTAGTATCAAAATTATATTCCAAGTTATCTATAAATCACCTTTCTGTGCAAGAGATACCTTACGGTGGACATTAAATTTCGTCCCCCTAAAAGCGAAACAATAATAAGGATGTTCATTTTGGCACGGATTAAGTAAATTAAAGAGACGAAAAAAGCTAAACACGAAGAGGCTGCACTTATAACGAACAAACCACCAAATCTTTCAAGGCTCAAGGTTTTAGGCTGTATTGTAGACAAAGAATCCTCTGGTAACACGGAAAATTCAGTGTCAAACCACTTCTTCTCCAAAAGTTTTAGAGTTCCATCTTCTCTTAATTTAGCGATTTCCCTTGATATATCTTTTACCTTACCAGAGGAGAACCTTTTGAAAATATCTAAATGATAAAGATGTCAGTTATAAGTGTATATGGGAGAAAAAACAACCCAGAAATTATATGATACATACAAATGCAAATCCGGAAGTCACTGGTTCAGAAGAGACCATAGTGTAGTCACCATTTGAGTACTTGCCAAGAAACATCTTGATATATGGAACTTCATCAACAATAGCATCTGCACCACCATGCTTTCCACCTTTTGTTAACGCGTCAGCATACTTCTCATATGAGTAATATGGCCTTTGGTTAGAACCTGTAAAATTCGTATTGTTGACCGTTACTCCTCCAAAGAAAGAGCCACCATGAAACCCTACAATCCCCCCTTTTGAAGCTATTTCAAATTGTTCCACTGTTAACAATGAAGTCAATGTTGCCGTGTAACTTGAAATCAAGATAAGCACCACGATTAACCAAACAAACATCACAAATCTTGACAGGTTGCTCACCAACTTCTCTTCTACAATAGGAACATAACACACAAAAAGAGTGTTGGATCAATTGTTGTTTGGCCCGAGTGTAAAGGCCAGCCCAAGAATTAAAAGGGGTAATTAGGTTTCTTCTTAGCTAAGTTGAGTTAACATTATAAATAGGACAACCAAGTTAGGGATTGTTATGAAGTTGATGCTACCAAGTTAGGGTTCGTCAAGATTCAAACCGAATTAGGGTTTGAAAGTTGTAATAAATTTTTTGAGTAAGATTTTCTGATTAATAAAGAAGAGTTATTTATTTAGTTCGTGTTTGATTATCGATCCAGGACTTGAAAGAGAGATAGGAATGATTGTGTTTCAAGACAATAATATTGTACATATATATAAAAGGGAAAGAAAGACAACGTACTCTGAGCAGAAAATATGGTCAATATGACGAGCCAAAAGATCGTTCCAATTCCTTGAGAAGGCGAGTTTTTAGATTCTTGATCCATAGCTTCTATAGCCCAGATAACTAAGCCATTGAAGATAAGAAAAGCTGTAAATGTTAGCCATAGATTTGCATTCAATGGCTTCAAGAAGATCCACATATCTTTTGTATTGGTTTTTGCTAATGTTCCTAAACCTAGGTCTGTGAAAGTTGTTGTGAAATCAACAAATTCTAATCTTTTAGCCAAGATTGTTGTGTCACCAAGGATCCCATCAATTTCCTGCTTGACATTTATAAAAATTAGTTACATTTATGAGTTACTATATGCACATTAAATATGAATTTGAAAATTCATCCAGCAAGGGACAAGTACCTTATTGAAGACCTTTTCTATAAGTTTGTCGTAGCTTCCATTCATATATGGAACTAACTCATAAGTCACTTCATATGGTAAAGCTTGAAGGCAAGTATTGAAAACATCAACACAGAACCCAGTGGCATTTGTGACTTTACTCTGATTATCATAAACTGCGTGTACGAAGGAGCTAAATGTTAGTCCAGTTCGAACACCAATTCTTAACTTTTTACCAAGACTCGTTGGCTTGGTTGAATCACTTGGAATGGTAGTAGACCCTCCAGGCCAGACAACATCTTCCATACCAGTACCATAGTGTAGAACAGCGTCGTTTAATGGAAGGAGTGTTCTCGTAATTCCTTTGACAGTGTCCAGTATCCCACTTTTCGTTCTCCATGATCGACTGCATTTATAATCTCAAATCCATTAGAGATTACATTTCTTTCAGTGAGCCTAAATTCACCACTTAGACCTTTCAACTTTGTTTTCAAAATCTCATGTAGAAGCAAGGTGCCATTTTGTTGGACCCCAACCTTCTCAATAGACTCCGCAAGTGCCCAAATTGTGTCATATGCCCATATCGCAAGCACATGTAGCTTCCTAGAGAATTTCTTATTCCATGTATTTGTTAAGTAATGCAGTCTCCTTGTTGTTGGAACATAAGATCTAAAACCAAGTACTCCTTGAAACGACTCAATAACTTCAAATTTTGTTGATAGAAAGACATCAGTAGTTTTCTGGCTTAAAATCCATGCATATTCTTTGCTCATCATTCCTAGCCTCTTCACGTTCGGAAATAATCTGGATGCTAGTGAAGGTGACATATCTACAATGATTACCATTGTGTGAATACTCATGACTTTATGCAACACTTTAATGATTTGATCATTTTTGGCTGAGGCTGAAATGGGAATTCTGTGAGTAATTTGAATGTTTTTATCTTGGAACAACTCAAACAGATTTTGTAGTAACTCTGACCCTTGGTCGCTTTCCTCATACATATATATAACGCCCCTCCATTTATAAGATTCAACAAGCGCACATATGCTTTTGGCCAAAGAACCTTCGTCTTCTTTAATATGGAGTAGGTAAGGATATTCCGTTAGGGATTTACCAGCGAATGAAATTATAGGTACCTTGGATGTATCAGCAATGGATCCCAATAGTTCTGATCCGATGTATGTTTGTGGGCCTATGATTGTACTAACCTTAACGAGATTAAGAAGATCAAGTACTGTTCAATCAAGTGAAAAAAAATGCATAGTTTTAGATTAAAAAGTCAACATGTTATTGAGTTATTAAAAAAATAATCTAGTTATTCTACATATTATAAAGCATAGAAAAGCCCATGAAATTTTAACAAACAATCTAGTTTATGTTGTTTCCTATTTCTGATTCATTGTTCCACAAACGTGTTGTTCCGGACACGCAAATCGGCCAACGCCAGACCGTCCCAGGCCTATCACGTGAAAGGTAAATCAGCCTAACTCAATGACAAGGCGTTGGCGCTTAGGATCGTTTCGAACCCACGACCTCTAGGTTATATTGTTCCAAGTCTTACACCCCCTTAACCAACTGAGCTACATGACCTCTAGGTTATTTTTGATTTATGTGTTCCACTTATTGTTACTTGAAGAAGAGTGATCTCTATCCTTAAAGCAATTTCTCCCAAGATACAATGAGGCATTGTGTGTAGATTTGTTAATCAATTTTTGCACAAGACGATAACTCGGACGAACTAGTGAGATGTCAAATCTTGTGAATATTGAAACAAGACTGCTTGCTGCCAAAACCAATATCTTAAACTTTTGAGTTTGTTTGTTTCCGAAATTGTTTGAACCGCACAAGCCATCATGCATGTTCATGTTAGTCAACCCTAACCACAAGTCTACTCATCGTAACTGTTTGAGATTGAACCATTATTTATTTATCATTCTTGAAGCCTGGCTACACAACTCGTTGGTCCTCATAGTGAACCAATATGAGTCGTTGTCTCTTGGTTGTTAAATTAATGTTACTAACATGAATCAAAATAGTAAAGGCGGCTCTCAAGCAGCTCATGATGACGTGTGTGTGCAAAGTGCCGCCATCTAAACCGCCGCGATATTAACCATGTAGTGCCCATTGGTCATGGGCACCTCTAGGGTGTGTCGCACCACCCTTACGGTATACCACTAGCATGGCCGGCCCAAGGGTTGTGCAGCCTGTGCAACCGCACAGGACCCAAAAAGTTTTAGGCCCAAAAGAAAAAAAAATCGGGATATGCAATAAATTTATTAGATACAAACGGAAGTTTTTTCTAATAAATTTATTGTTTACAAATCTTGTAGCTGATATGGTATGTTATGTTGTTTATATTGTGAATTGATAGTCAGAGAATATGAAATTGGGAGAGAATTGTTCTATATTTTCTTATTCATTACAATTACATTGGGAGGAATAAATACAATTTCATATGGTCACAAAATAGGAAACACAATCGGGCATACGTAAAAATTGGCTCTAATTTTGGTGAGCCAATCACCTTATGTTTACAAGGGATATGATGAATATTTTCTGATCCTTAAATATCTCCATAAAATATTTCTTCATTTTCTAACACTCTCCCTCAAGTTGAGTGGTGGGATTTCCAAAGCTCAACTTGTTTAAACAATCATTGAAAGCTCTCCCGTTGACGGCCTTTGTTAGGATGTCTGCTAGTTGATTTTCTGATGGGACAAATGGAAGCTTGATTATGCCTGTCTCGATTTTTTCTTTAATGAAATGTCTATCCACTTCGACATGTTTGGTTCGATCATGTTGAACTGGATTTTCTGAAATTTGGATGGCAGCCTTATTATCACACATAATTTCAATGGTTCTATTTGGAGGAAAGCCTATCTCCATTAGAAGTTTTTGTAACCATAAAACTTCTGCCACACCTCGTGCGATTCCACGAAACTCAGCTTCAGCACTTGAAAGGGCAACCACCTTCTGTTTTTTGCTTCTCCAAGTGACTAGATTTCCACCTACTAAAGTGAAGTATCCTGATGTTGATCTCCTGTTATCTTTATTTCCTGCCCAGTCTGCATCCGTATATCCTTGAATCTCTAAATGCCCATTTGTTCTAAAGAGAATACCATGTTCGGCTGTACCTTTTAGATACCTTATAATCCTCCATACGGCCTCCATGTGACTCACTTGGGGCTGATGCATAAACTGACTAACTACACCCACTGCATAGGCTATATCTGGTCGAGTATGAGAAAGATATATCAGTTTACCCACCATTCGTTGATATCTTTCTCTATCGGCCAATTTTGCTCCTTCCTCCATGTGTAACTGATGATTTACAATCATTGGAGTGTCAGCCGATTTACAATCAATCATCCCAGCTTCAGCCAACAAATCAAGGATATATTTTTTCTGACAAATAAATATTCCTTGCTTGGACCTTAGAACTTCAATTCCAAGAAAATACTTGAGCCTTCCTAAGTCTTTCATTTCAAATTCTGTGAACAGGTTTTTCTTTAGTCTAGACATTTCCTCATGATCATCACCTGTAATTATCATATCATCAACATAAATAATTAAACAAGTCACACGGGTTCCCCTTTTTTTAAGGAACAAAGTGTGATCCGAGTTGCTTTGTTTAAAGCCATATTTCTTCATAGCAATGGTGAATCTCCCAAACCAAGCCCGTGGGGATTGTTTTAGCCCATAGATAGACCGTTTTAATCGGCATACTTCTTCTGTTCCAAACTCTGTCATGAAGCCTGGTGGAGCTTCCATATAGACTTCTTCCTTTAACTCCCCATGTAAGAAGGCATTCTTTACATCAAATTGGTGAAGAGGCCAGCCTTTGTTGGCGGCAACAGAGAGAAGAACCCTAACTGTGTCGAGTTTTGCCACTGGTGAGAATGTTTCTGAGTAGTCAATCCCGTATGTCTGTGTATACCCTTTGGCAACCAGTCGAGCTTTATACCTCTCAATGGTACCATCGGGTTTATGTTTAATAGAAAATACCCAACGACATCCTACTGGTTTCTTTCCTGTTGGAAGCTTGCTTTTCTCCCAAGTGTCATTTTTATGTAGGGCTTTCATCTCTGTCTCCATTGCATCCTTCCATACTTCTGAGGCTAAGGCTTCCTCAATAGTTGTTGGAATTTCTTCTGAATATAATGAGGAATTAAATGCTTTGGCTTCTTTGGACAAGTTTCCTTTGGCAATGTTTGCTACAGGGTATCTGGAGCTTCGAGATACTTTTTCTGGAGAGTACCGTTTTGGAGGAACTCCTCTATTTACCCTCGGGGGTAACACATACTGACCGGTTGGTTCTTGGACTGATTGATCTTCACCATTAGTTGTTTGTTCCCCCTGTTCTATTATTGTTTGCTGAACATCATGATTAGTAGCACATGAAGGATCATCATTTTGTTCAAGTATAGGAGATTCAGGTATAGAAGACTCACTTACCTCGGGTATCAAGTTGGGGGGACCATGTTCAGTGACACTGGCAGCGGGCTGTGTGGAATTTAGTGATGTATTTTGAATACTGTGAGTAGTTTCTTCCGACGAGGGCATCCAAACCAACCAACTTAATGGGTCAACATAGACTTCCTCCCCCTGGCCACTATGTTGGGAGTTGTAGAAAAATTCTGTTTCAAGGAAGTCATAGTCCATTGTAGTATACATGTGCTGTTTTTTCGGATTGTAACAACGATACCCTTTTTGATTAACTCCATACCCTACAAATACACACTTTTCTGCACATGGCTCAAGTTTGTTCCGATTATTTTTTGGAAGATGGACAAATACAGAGCAACCAAACACCTTAGGTTCAAGAGTAAGTGGTGAAGGGGGTTTGGTAAACTCGGTTAGAGTTTCAATTGGGGTTTTGAGTTTAAGAGCTTTGGTTGGGAGACGATTTATGAGATAAGTAGCCGTAGCTAGGGCTTCGGGCCAAAAAGATGTGGGAACATGAGATTCAATAAGTAAGGCACGTGTTATTTCTAATAAAATTCGGTTTTTTCGTTCAGACACACCATTTTGTTCAGGCGTGTAGGGACAAGAAGTCTGATGAATTATTCCCTTTGATTGACAAAATTGTTTCATGGAGTTATTAACAAATTCTCCTCCATTATCTGATCTGAAAATCTGTATAGGGCAATGGAATTGGGTTTCGACCATTTGATGAAACTCGATGAATTTTTCAAAGACCTCAGATTTGTGCTTTAAAAAATACATCCAGGTCATACGAGTGCAGTCATCAACAAATATAACAAAATACCGAAAGTTCTGCCCCCCCACAACCTTTGCTGGTCCCCAAACATCAGAATGGATTAGCGAAAAAGGAACATCAACACGAGTATTATTAGGCTTATAGGAATGTCTGTGGCTCTTGGCTAAAACACAAGTTTCACAAGTTAACGTGTTTTTTGAAGAAAATAACTTTGGAAACAAAAGATGTAAGTAACCAGTGGATGGGTGTCCCAACCACCTATGCCATAACCATGCTTTTCTATCAAGACTTCCATGAGCTAACATCACAGTCCCCTGATGAGTCACTTCATCCACATAGTACAGCCCTTGGCGTTCAGTGCCACGCCCAATGATCACTCCCGTCCTGATATCCTGTAAGATGCAGAAGGTAGGGTGCATTAGAACTGAACAGTTTAATTCTTTCGTGACATGGCTAATGGATAAAAGTTTAAGTGACAGTGTGGGAATATAAAGACAGTTTGACAATTTCAAGGTTGGTGACACTTCAACCGTTCCTCCCCCTTTAACGGTAATCATTTCTCCACTTGCAGTCTGGATATGGTTTTTTGTTGGTTTCGACTTAGCTTTTATATCTGAAATGTCAAATGTCATTGTATCTGTGGCGCCGCAGTCAAGTATCCAAGAATTATTGAGACCGTCACAACCTTTTGCAACATTCACTTTTCTCATTGTTTTCAAATCATTATTCTGTTGCAAAATAGATTTTTGAAAGGTTTTTGGTGATAGTTCATGATTTAGAGTGGAGTTTTCAAGTAACTTTCGAAATTCAATGGAAAAGTATTCAACTTTGAAGATAGACGAGGGACTTGAATGATAATTATTTGAAATACAAGGGGTTCTAATAAAAGGGTTTGAGTTATCAATCTCAAATCCTTTACCTGTGTCGCTATCTTCTTCTTCCACTACCGCTGCAAGACCCCCGAATCCTCCTCCACTGCCCCTTTTTTTTCCGGTGAAGCCGCCGTCGTTGACGGCTGTCTTGTTGTCCACGGTGGCTCCCGTTTTTCCCCCTCTTTGTTATTACCCTTTTTGTGGCCATCAGTCCACCACTCGGGGTACCCAATGATCTTGAAGCATTCTTCCTTAGTGTGCCTGGTCATACCACAATGGGTGCACTTCAGGTGAGTTTTATCTGGTTTAGGTGGCTGTGGCCGGCGAACACCCTTTGCTGCAAGGCCGGTTCCGTTAGGGTTTTCTGGGTCGGTTGCTATGAGCCCAGCCGCCACCCCTGATTGTTCATCTTTTGGGTTTATTCCTAGAATTTTCTGGTGATTTTCTTCCTTCCGGATTATTGCATATGCTTCCTCTGCAGAGGGGAGGGGTTCTGATCGAAGTATTTCCCTTTTTACAGGTTCAAACTTCCAATCCAAAGAACTGAGAAATTGAAATAGCTTTTGTTCAGACCTGATTTTGGTATAGATTTGGATGTCTTCCGGGCACTTCATCGGGTTTGGATCAATTCTTTCAATTTCTCCCCATATCCCTTGTAGAGTAATCCACAGGTTTTCAAGGGAGGCATCATTCTGTTTAATCTCATTAGCCCTCACATGGAGATTAAAAGTTTGTAATTTATCCTTTCCGCTACTATAAGTGACCACCAGGGCTTCCCAAAGTGTTTTCGCAGTGGGAAACTCAGTTAAGTTACTTGCAAGTACCGGCTCAATGTTTTGAATCAGCCATGAGAAAACGACTAGGTCGTCTTGTTCCCATTGCTCATACGTTGCATCAGTCATATTTGGGGGATCGGTGGTTAAATGCTTCAGTAATGCCTTTGATTTTCCACCTATAGCCACCCGAATCATTCGGGTCCACAAGGCATAATTCTGATTATTGAGTTTGAGATTGATCTGCAGGTTGTCGGATAATTTTGGATTTTGGGTTTGGAAGTTTTGAGGATTGAATCCATCCTTGAACAGCTTTGCAAGTTGGATGGCTAATTCTGAACCTGAATTGCCATCTTCGGACATGGCGATTAGGCTTGGAAAATTGGTTGAAGGCTTTGGTATATGATGAGCAATTCGGTCCTAGAAACAGGAACCATGCTCTGATACCATATTGTGAATTGATAGTCAGAGAATATGAAATTGGGAGAGAATTGTTCTATATTTTCTTATTCATTACAATTACATTGGGAGGAATAAATACAATTTCATATGGTCACAAAATAGGAAACACAATCGGGCATACGTAAAAATTGGCTCTAATTTTGGTGAGCCAATCACCTTATGTTTACAAGGGATATGATGAATATTTTCTGATCCTTAAATATCTCCATAAAATATTTCTTCATTTTCTAACAGTTTACAACCTGTGGACTCACTCATTCAGGGTTACTACACTCTTTTTTTCCTTTTTTTTCTAAACTTGAATTTCACTCATTTTCCTTGAACTTGAATGGGCTACAACGTTCTTTTCTTTTCTTTTCATGGCTTGGGTCAATTTCTTTGTTTGTTTAAGATCTTTTATATCATATATATATTTATATATATATATATATATATATATATATATATATATATAATATAGTTTTTTTAAAGTAAAAGGCCATAACAAAATTTATAAAATTCCAATTTCGTGTAATTCAAACAACAATAAGTACTTGTCTTTTTGTTCAACTAGACTAATCCGAGAATTTATTTGGCTTCTCTTTAAAAACAAGTTCAATATACATGAGCCAATTTTTTTCCTTGCACAGGCCCTTGAGGTAACCGTGTCCTCATAGACGGCCATGACCACTAGTGCATTATTGCTTAAGAAAATAAGAAGCTTCCTGATTTTCTAGTTATGAATTTACTCTCCTGTGTGTGACGTAACCGTTTTTCCAATTGTCGTTTTCTTCTTATTTCCTAAGACTGAAAAAGTACTTGACTATCTTTTTGAAAATATTTGCAAACAGTTTGTTCCCCAAATGATTTTAAAACATACAAAATCAAAGAAAGCCTTTGTGTGAGCATGTATGAATTAAGTATATATTTATTAGCATATTGCAATTGCAACTCGTGATCATTGGAGAAGAAGTCAAAGGCAAATAGGTGAGAAGATTGAGATAAAGTTTGGAATCATGGGTTACTAATTGGTGGAGTACGTTCTAGGCTAATCTCGCTAGCATTGAACTTGGCAAAATGCGCATCTCTAAAAATAAGTTCAGAACAAGCGGCCTAAACAAATTGATCAACCATTTTCAATCAATTTTTTAATTTTAATAAAATAAAAGTGTAGGGAATCGTTTAAACTAAAAAATAGATTAGGTTTATCTAGTTGACTTCATTTGTTTATTTAACTAAGCTAGACTTAAAGTAGGATTATGATTGTGTTTAGTTTAATAGATCTTGTAAAGCCTTTCCGGTCTAGGGACGGGGTTTTGTCTCCAAACTTCCAGTTTTAGTAGTTTGATCAATACGGCCACAATATTGTAAATACGAGATGTCTGATGTATATGTGTTGGATGCTATATATTTTTCCGAGTTCATCAAAGTTTAAAACCATATTGAAATCAAATAATAGCTAGAGGGGAAGATTTACCGGCCGACAAAGCTTGTAATCTGTCTCCCTTTGAGTCCTTTGTATGGACAGCAATCCTTGTTTTGTAACTATGATTACGAGCATAAAAGTCTGATATTGCCATCATAATGCTACTATGAATGGATTTACCGAGCCATGACTCCATGTCAAGAACGATCCCTACGTCTACGTCTACAAAGTCTGCGCATAATCTGTGGTTTAAAGTACAAAAGAATAAGATTAATATACAAAGGTTGGTGTTCATGGCGGGCATGGGTTGTTAATATCAACTGATGAGGCCAGTATTAAGCCACATTTAAATTTAGATGCTGGTTGGATTATGGATATAATAGAAGATAATATTTATAGACAGTGACTAATTTGAATATTCAGGTTTTAATATAGCCCAACTTATTTGACTCAATTCAAATTTAGCTAACTTTATTTCATATCAGTACTTACGCCTTACTAAAGGTGAATTATCAGCCAAATTGGCTTAAGTTTTGAGGCTATATTACCTACACATGTGTATAAACACATATGCAAACTATATTACCAGCACATGTGTGGTTGCAATAATTTTATATTCTGTGATGAACATCGCCTTATGGGCTGAAAAGAAAAAAAAATCATTATAAATCTACATGTATAAGTGAGTTGAGCCGAGTAGAAACTCTACTAATAGTTAAGCTTGAGATTCCGCTTTTCCGATAAAGAAAAAAAAAGTTAGTTTGAGCTTCACTAAAACTTAAAGGTAGAAAACTCTGTTCGAGCTTCATTGGCATCGATCTCCTTCAAAGCACTTTGAGCTCCTTGCAATATTCATGCTTAATTTGCTCCAACTGGTCTTGATTACTGTGTATATTAAAAGTTTTAATTGTATAATGTTCTTTTTTAAATTAATGGACTCTATACATTTGACCGTGACTGGACGGGGCACAATAATTAAGTAATGCCCAGAGTTATGTATGTATTATTTTAATATTGTATGGAACATACTATTAGGCTATCAAGGAGGTGGCAGAGATGAGGATGCTGAGGTGGATGTGCGGACACACTAGATTAGATAGGATTAGAAATGAGGTCTTTAGGAAAAGGTTAGGAATAGTTAGCATATCAGAGAAAATAAAGGAATGGAGATTGAGATGGTTTGGCCATGTGAAGAGGAGACCGACAACAGCGCCAGTTAGAGTAGCGCCAGTTAGAGTAGTGGAAGCCTTCAATGTGGAAGGAAAGAGGAGTAGAGACATACCTAAATTGACTTGGGATGAGAGAATTAGACATGACTTGACAGAGTTGCACCTCTCTGAGGACACGGTCCAGGATAGAGATTCGTGGAGACGTAGGATTAAGGTTAGCGACTTCTAGGGGAAGGTACCAAGTTAGCTTAGCTTTCTATTTAGGGTCTAGTTGGCTAGCCTTGCTCCTTGTTGTTTATGTATATATTTTATTTGATGCTGTTTTTTGATTCTTATGTCCTATTCTGAGTAGGTTTCAGATTCCTTATTTTTTTGGTAGTTTGCTATCTATGTATTGCTAAGTATCTTTGCTTGTAGGATCTATATTTACTCTGATTACCTGTATGTAGCTTTATGAGCCGGGGGTCTCTTCGGAAGCAGCCTCTCTATTCTCACGGATATATGAAAGACTTGTCTACATCTCACCCTCCCCTGACCCTACCGATAGCGTGCTATGTGGTAGGATATAAAGGGCTTGATTGATTGATTTCGTTTTTAATATTATGAATGCATTTTTTTGAATTTTAGTTTGTTTATTGTAAGAATTTAATAATATACTTGAACCTATTTTGATTCATTTTATATTGTGTTATGCTCAGTTTTTAATGAAACATTGAATGTATTATCTACTTAATTTTTATAGTTGCTCGTTTATGTTCATTTGTTATAATTTGGATATTATTTTGTGAAACTTTTCATTTAAGTTAAAGTTAAAAAAATCACTAATTTAACTAAATCCATATTGAGAAATTAAATTATGGTTTGATGATGAAAGAGTTTCACAAATAGATAAGATGTTATAAATCGTTTAAAAATTATCTAGGTTTGGTGAGACCCATAACCAACTTATTATTATTATTTTTACTAAAATTGTTTATTAATTATAAATAATATTTTTTTTCTTAAAAAAATATGATTTTAATTTTTAATATATCCAAACACTATTTTATAGGATTTACATATCAAATCTTTGGTGAGACTAATTTTTATTAATTTAATGAGATATTATAACCCTTTTAAGGGCTATATGAGTTTGGTAAGAGTCATACCCAAAAATTCGAGTCAAACACATGAGAGACATCCATTTACAAATAAAGAAATCTGGTGGATTAAGAGGGGGTGAAGAGCGATCAGAGAACTTTTAAAGGTCTCGTCTATATATATTTAAAATAATTAGTTTTTTGATGTTAACTAAAAACTTCATCATTAAACTACAATTCATGTTGCAATATTGAGAGAGTTAGCAACCAAAATTAACGTTCTAGAGAAAAATGAGTAAATAGCTACGGTGATTTCGTAATATACGTTATAGACATAGGAGAAACTTATATAGGGACCCGGATGTTTTGACCAGTAGTGTAAATTTATGTGTTTTTTTAGTTTAAATTTACTCGTTTTCCTTCAAAAGGTTTGAGATCCGTGTTAAAACTATTTATAAATCTTGTTCCTCTCGTATCATCTTTGGCTTATTATGGGTGTTGCGGCAGGACCAACTATAAGGGAGGGTCGGGTGGTTGACAGACCCTGGCTCGACACCTTGGTAGGCCCAGATTTTTTTAGCAAAAAAAATTATATAAATATATTTTTATGAAAAATATGTATCTATAATGTTTAAACTTAATTACACAACCACTAGTCTGGTATAGTCGCAAAGGGGTATGACTTTCAACCAGAAGGTTATGGGTTCCAACCTCACTTGACGCATTTTAACCATACTTTACAAAAACAAAAGTTTTTTACACAACCAAATTATAAGGCAAAAAAATTAATACTTATTTAAAAATTAAATTGTTTAACCCCAACAAGATACCCCTTTTATTAAGACCCAAAAAATTTTCGACTTCAGTCCAAATTTTTTTAACCGTTCTTGAAGCCGGGCTGTGTTGCGGTTTTTAGTACTCGGTCATATTTCTTTTTGTTCTTATTCCAATGTTTACGGCAAACTTGATTAGACTTTCAAATTGCAAATCGTACTTGACTTGGAATCTTGGATGATAATAATTCGTTTACTTTTTATAGTCAACGAAATATATATATATAGTCATAGGTATAGACTTTATCACAAGTACTTGACTCGGACTTTTTTGTATTTTTTAATTTGAATATGCATGGAGAATTCTGTAATATTAAGTCAATTTTTCATAACCAACAAGATTATTAATTTGAGACTTACAATGTACCATTTTGTGAAAGATTTAATTTCTAAGGATTATAAGTTTCTTTATGATTTACATTTTTTTTTTTTTTCTATTGGATGTTTCTTCTTGTTTGATTCAGTTATGTATATTTCCGCAGCCATTGGGAAACCACGGTTACACATGAGTTAAATTTGGGTCTCCCAACTTGTTTGTACATTGCAGTGGCGGCCTTGAGAAACATATATATCCAGGCCGAGCCAAAAAAAATATATTTCATATGCCTTAACGAACTAAATAATGTAAACAATGTTTTTTAAAAGACGATTAAAGTAGAGTAATAAACATAACAATTAGCAAAATCATGATATTAGAATGGGTTTATCACGGTAGTGGACTTACAAATGTTCAGGTATTCTAGAAATATATATATATATATATATATATATATATATATATATATATATATATGTATATAATTTCGGTAATTTTTAAAAAATTTTGTGCCTCGGTCTGACGTCTACATTGTCCCTTCTTGGAGTCGCCCCTAGTACATTGCATTGTCGAAGGGGACCCACTTAACCAAAGCTGAATATTTTCATCAACCAATGAGGGTGTGAAAATGAGTTCACCTACTATTGTTTGGGGTTTCAGCTAGGACTAAAGGAATATCGTTAAGAAAGAAACCCGTCATGTTGAGAAAACCCTCATGAATCAGGTTTCGAATCTGAAACCACAAAAGTCCACACCTTACCAATCACTCTCATGTCATTTGACCAACTTATATGATTTCTACAACAAATTTTTAACAAATGATCACTTATGTTAGAACTTCAAAGCCTATCATAATGATGTCTACCATAATATTCACCTCTTTATATGATCTTATAAATTTTGTTGACGATGTAGTTGTTTTTCAACTTGTATTCTATAATCTTTAAAAGTTGTAAGTGATTTTTTCTTAGTAAGATACAAGTACAAATAACAAGAATAATCATCAATAAAAGTGATAAATGAAGTATTTCAAGTTATTTAACAATTATGTAAGGCTATATATAGTGGAGGGCTATAAATGAGCGTTTTGCGCCATGTGGCGCCCAGTCAGCAAATGGTGAGTTTTTGTTTTTAGGGTGTAATGATGTTGTAGCTCCATATATATATCACACACACAATCCAATATAATAATAATAAAATGGAAAGGGAAGAGCGACGATAAATATATTCCCCCCCACCCCTTATCGCCCCACAAATGAGGGGGCGGGGGTGCTTGCCCTAATCGCCCAACTTTATCGCCCGTTACGGGTAGTCTAAGAAGTAAGTATAGACTATTTCCAATTCTAAACCGTACTGACTTGGGATCTATTGATTTTTCTGATTCGTTCAATTTTATGGTCAATGAAATATGTTGTTATAGGTATGCGCTTTATCAAACGAACTTGACTAGGAATTTTATTTTACCATTTTAAATCGTTTGGGACTATTCGAGTGAGTCTTTCTGAGATGGGAGTTTAACGTCCCTATTAATTTTAAAGCGCCAGGACAGATTTCCAGGAACACCGTCAAGGAGAAAACCCACTACTATAGAAAACTCCATTGAAGCAGGTTTCAAACATGAGACCAATAGAGCCCATGCGTATCACCCTATGTCGACCAGAAAGCCAACTATGACTTGGAATCTTCCTCATGACCAGACATGCATAACCACAAGACTTGGAATCTTAACTCATATCTGTGTTGTAGAACTCACTAGGTTTTATTTGGGGTGGTGAGGTAGACACTAGCGATTAATCGATATTAATAGGGATGAATTGAATTGGAATTTGTATGTAGCTTTTCAAATATACACAATACCAAATTTTAATGTATATTTTTTTCAATCTTACCCAAATAGCGATTAATCGACCACAAGCTGGTGGGATGCCGGTTAACAATTCATCGGCACCTAGGCGGGATTTCTATAACCATAACTATAGTTTTTCTAGGTTCCTTAATTTCTAATAATCGGATATCCATCTGACTCATTTGATATTAAAGTATTTCGGCTATACTAAATCTCTAGTCGTAAGTCAGAAAGTGTTTCTTAAGCACAAGACGTGAATTCTCATAAAATGAAATTGTGAATTGTTGTTTAGAACAAACCATGGAGCTTCTTAATAAGGGGTTTAATCGCCACCATCAACTATCATAACATTTCACTGGTTGGCTATAGCCAAATTCTTTATTGATGGGCAAATATGATACGGATGACCAAAGTTAAGGATAACTAGGGTTGACAAATGGGTTGGGTCGGGTCGAAACGGGTTAGGGTCAGAACGGGGTTAGGGTCGGAATGGGTTAATTAAAAAAAGAAAAATAGCAAAACTAGTCCTTTGTGTTTGGACGTTTTTTCAACGGAAGTGCTTTAGCAAACTTAATAACATAAGATATCCTTTATATTTAAAAACTCTCTCACGTTTTGTAATTTAACCCTAACCCGGTTAAAATTTTCCAAGTCATGAGGGTATTTTTGTAACTTTACATGGTTATTTAGTAACTAAAAAAATTATGAATAACCATCCCACACTCTCTCTCCCTATCTCTTCTCTTTCTCTAAACTATGTCTCTCCGAGCCACCGTCACCTCCACTTACCACCACCACCTGCCACCGTCATCACCACCATCACCGGGGCAGACACGAAACTGGTATGTAGTAATGGGGTTTGGGCATCTTGAGGATGCTGATTTGCGATGACAGCAGTGGGTACAACCCCTCCCGTTTTTCGACGACCAAAATAAGCCCCGTTTGGTGGCGTTTGGTGATGATTTTAGTATCAGACGATGGTTGGAAGTCCAATCAGACCAACAACCAAACGAATGAAGGCACGATAAGTGTACCAAAACCTCGATTAGGGTTTTGCTTTCAGGTCTTAACGACGTGGTGGTTTTGGTTCACCGGAAACCCTAATTTCATCCCTATTATGCTATCCGGAAACCCTAATTTCCTCCCTAATAGGCATTCTGGAAACCCTAATTTTGGAACTTAAGTGCAGTGGTGTTATTGTGGTTGTTTGGTGGTGTGGTGTGCCGGTGGTTGGCCGATGTAGTGGTATCGTTGTGTATTGAGGGCTGAGGGGGAGGATGAGGTTACTATACAAATTATTTTTAGGGTGTGTATCTGGTTGATGTATTTGAAGAAATTAAAGGGTGTTGGTTATTTTCATTCAAAGTCTAATGGTTTATGGCGGATATGAGGCTAATACATGAGTGGTGGTGGTGAATAGTGGTAAATAAAAGGTTGTGATGGTGAACAATGGTTTAAGTTATAGGTGTCGGGTGGGCGCATATAATGTATATGTGTGTGAACCCTAGGGTGGGCAAAAGTGAAATTGCACTAATTTTGACGTTATTTTACTAATATCGTGAAAATAACATTAAAAAGTGGTGGAAGGTTAATCAGGAATCATGTGGTGGCATTGATGGCCGAAAGACAAGGGTACATGCACCAATCGACGGTGTCCCGATGGTTGAGTGTTATGTGCCTTATGTCCAAGGCTTGATGCAAAACTACGATCGAGCCGGGGTCTCACCGAAAATAGCCTCTCTATTCCTAAATGGTAGAGGTAAAACTGTTTACATTTTACCCTGCTCAAACACTACCATAGTTTTGTTATTCGTGGGATATACTGAGTATGATGATGATGTGATGTGTAGGGTAGATTGTGGAGATGCCATGGATAGTCTGGTGTGGTGGTGGCGGTGGGTAGCAGACGTCGGTTGACTGTGGTGGAGGTGGGTAGCACTATAGTAGAAGAGAGAGAGATATTATTTATAAATATAGTATTTCTTTTAGTTTCAATTATTAAATAAACATGTAAAGTTATAAAAATACCCTCATGTGCCTTGCACATGAAAACATAAAATTTTAACTGGGTCAGGGTTAAAGGACAAAACGTGATAGAGTTTTTAAATATAAATGATGTTTTATGTTATTAAGTTTGCTAAAGGACGTCCGTTGAAAAAAACGTCCAAACATTAATATTGACTAGTTTTGCTATTTTTTCTTAAATTAAATACTTTAAAACATTTAAACTGCTTTATTGAAGGAAGAATCAACAAGTAAATTTATTTGACCATGGCATTTGACCTCGAAAAGTTAAACCGGGGAGAACATAGTATATGTATGGCATAACCGGACACAACTAACAACATATGCATTTATTTGAAGATTACATTTCCTAATGCAACCGGGTTTAAAACTAAACATACCCTAAACAAATTTTTTTTCTTCCATTTTCGCGTTTTTTATTTCATACTAATACAATAAACATCTGATTAATCCAACAAGGTTAACTTAACTCCTACAAGTTAAAATAAGTTTCTTACCGGTTACCGTTGCCTAGAAGCTTAGTGAAGATAAGTAGCTTGATACTAATACGAGTATACGAGTTTGGGAAATAGTGGGCCCGGTTAGGAAGCATGTTGTTATAACTTATAAGTTATAAGCTAGGCATAGTAGCCATTTACCGGGAACATGGGAGTCAGGTGGGCCTAAGTAAGCATGCATGTACTGTGTTGGTGGGCCATACCTATTATTATTAGACATCCTACCATAGAAGCTCTGTCAGCAGCAATGTTAATATGTCGGTGGTACGGTTAGCAAGATTGGAGAAAAAGAAACCAAAATAGAGGAAGAAATATTATCTCAAAACATTATGATCTTCATTCCAAATCAAACGTAACTAAATAGAATTCCAATTACAAAAGACACCCCTAACTAAACCAAAATAGCATACCACTCCCTAACATGAAAAAATAATAAAACATAAATATAAATAATATAAATTACGTAACAATACTCCCCCGTTAACCTACTTTTTGCCCTCAAAAAGTAAGCCCTTCAACTCAAGCATAAGCCGCAATCATCTTGTTCGAGGTTCTCATTGGCTTCAACATGAATCACAAAAAGTTGTTTCTTCTTGCATTTATGCTCCGGGACAAAATTTTTAGAACACCAAAAGCATTCCCCCTTTGAACTTTTTAAGTCAAGTTCCTCACTCGTTAAGCACTTCGAGTTGACATTTTTCGGTTTATAAACCGATGGCTCGGTGACTCCTGTTGTTGGATTTGGCAACAAGGGAAGTTTTGAAGCATTGATAGGGGGGGTAATTTTGGTATCTTCTCTTTGCGAACCATCCTCCACATCTTTAAGTCGATTCATCAAGCTCGTTTTGTTGATAGTTTGAAGTCTCGCTAACCCATACGCCTCATGTAACGTTTGGGGCTTGAACATCTTTACCGGCCATTTTATTCCTGGCTTCAAACCATTCACATATAGGTTGGCGACATATGGTTTACTAATCGTAACCTTGTTAAGCAAGCGATCGAAACCTGAATTATAGTCATGTAGGCCATCAATGTCATCAGTCGTCTGAAGCAGAGATGCTATTTCTTCCATTGCATCTTCAAACATGGCATTAGAGATGCGTGCCAAAATAGCCTGCACATAGTCTGCCCATGGCAGATCTGCTACGGAACCCTTGTGGATTTTCATAAAGGCTTGATGCCACTCGATAGCATCCCCTTCGAGATGTATAACCGCACATCTGAGTTTCGCATTATCTGGAGTCTCATTGATGACGAAGAAGTGTTCACAACGATGAATCCATCCCTCAACGTTTTCCCTGTTAAACTCGGGGAAATCGACCTTACCCACTCGCATATGCCGATAATTGACTCGTGCATATGCATCGGTGTTACGGACATCACCGATACCGGAACCATTAATCGCCTTTAAGATCTGTTCTTGTTGGCTCATCATGGCGGCTAGGGTTGCTTGGAGTTCGGATATGTCTTTTTCGTGATCCTTGATTGACTTCTCAACCTCTTGATTGCGAGTGTTAGTCATCTCAGCGGTTGCAAATCCGATGAAGATCGCCCGGAAAAAGCTTTGATACCTATGGTACGGTTAGCAAGATTGGAGAAGAAGAAACCAAAATAGAGGAGGAAATATTATCTCAAAACATTCTGATCTTCATTCCAAATCAAAAGTAACTAAATAGAATTCCAACTACAAATGACACCCCAAACTAAACCAAAATAGCATACCACTCCCTAACATGAAAATAACAATAAAACATAAATATAAATAATATAAATTACGTAACAGTCGGGGTGCTATGATTCCATTGGCTCGGGGTCTTTTGGGTTGAGGTTTTGCAGCTTTTGTGGCTCATTTTTTTGTAGGCCTTTGCTTTCTCCTGCTGAAGAATCCATTTCTGAAGTGGCCCTATTGGATACTTGTCTTCTAGCTTGTGATCTTATTCTTCAATGCACTTGATGACTGCCTTTAGAGCGGATAGTACGTTCTCTTTCACTGACATCAATCTACAATTTGAAATTTGAAATTTATATCTTAGGGATGTGTTTTAATGTAGTAATTTTGACCCATTAATGGGTTCATTTAGGTCATATTATGTATTCTATATCTAACAAGTAAACTTTAAAAACTACTTATACAAATGAAACCGACCAAATTGGTTGATCTGGTTTATTTCATAACTGATGGGCAAAATGAAATTGATCATGTGGGTTTAGGTTTGTAAACAAATCGTACGAACACGAAGATAACATGTTCGTGTCTGTTAACTTTAATCGAACAAACGATCCAACATGAACAATTAAATGAATGAGGCTTTCTTGTTCGTGTTAATTCGTTAAGAAAATGAATGTGTTCGTGTTCGTTCATGTTTGTTTGTTAATAGTATAAACAAACAAAGACAATTGAACAAATATGAACAAACATAACTTAGCAAATTAAAAGTAAACGAGGACATCCATACTAAAGATGTAATAAAACTAGACTGAATTGTAAAACGTGATATTTTAATCTGATAAAGCTAAATTAAATTGTTATAGGCCTAATTATTTTTAAACAAACGAACTTGAATAAACATAAACCAATGAACATAAATGAACGTTCACGAACATAAATGAACGAACATGGTTTTGTGTTTGTGTGCATTCGTTTAACTAATGAACTACAAATTGTTCATATTTGTTAATTAAATAAGTGAGCTTCCTGTCGAACGGTTCACTCAGTTCGTTTACAAGCCTAAGCCTATGTGGGTTTAGTGGTCGAAAGTGACTTGATCTAATAATTAATTAGAATAACTAGGTTGTAAATCCACCGCATTGCGGCGGCGGGCACGAATTCTATTGGTATCGGTTAGGTTTGTACTGGTATTAATATTAAACCCAACACAAATTAGTTAACATATATCTAGATTAGTAGTGACACTCGTATAACATATGATACAAAAAATAACATACTTAAAACAATGTTTGTTCGGTCGGGAAAACACGATCATTGTAGCAACGAGTCGACACGAATTTGATCAGTATCGGCTACATTTGTAATGGTTAGGACATAACTCATAAAGTATTTCTGTCAAATTAACATATTTAAAACAAAAACATGGGCGTTATGTTGACGATTCGATGCGAATTCGGTCGATGTTAATTAGGTTCATTACGTGTACGAGAATCAAACCTAAAAATCAATTTCACCATTAAATCATATTTAGACCAAAAAAAAAAGAAGAATCGAACAATGGGAAGGACAAATGAAAAGTCTCTAAAGAAACCAAATAAGCTAACTTGGCAGAAAACTTTGTTGTGTTTTAAACCATACATACGAGTTAAATATCAATAAGTGGTAGCTGTATACAATTCCGTAGCACCGGCCACCACTTTTTATCCTATGCTATAATTATGTCTTTGTAATATTGTATTTTAGTCATAATATCTAATACAATAATTTAAAGAGAGCCAAGTGGTCAACCTAACCCGTTTTGGCCCACAGCTATAAATATACCCATTTTGTACCCCACCTGCCCGACCCACCCATGTTGTAAAGTAACTGAGTCAAGTAACCTTCGGTTATCAGTTTATTAAATGCCCCATCTTAATATGGAAAACATATATATGCTCCTAGATTTTGTAAAGTACATAAAAGTTAACTACTCAAATTAATATAACTATTTTGAGACTATTCTGAATATATTTTCTCCAAAATTATTATGTGATGCACAAAATGAGCAACAAGCCTGTGCACGAGGAGCAAGAAGGCATGAGCTTCCAATGATCGAGTTCCCATTACTTGCATCCACATCAATATAATCTAAGCAATAACCTTCCCGCGGTCCTTAACATCTTTAGATATAACCTTTGCATCACACCTATCATTTGATAACAGACACTCCATTAACATGATACATGACGTCCTTCCTTCTTTGATCTAAAATATTTGATTTTTTTTTCCAAAACCAGACAACCAGGATCAATCGCTGCCTTCAATGCAACTAGAATCTCCTCCTTTGTAGAAGCAAGATTCTTTCGGTTATCCGATATAAACTTATGAAGCCCCAATGCATCATTCGAGCTCCTTGCATAATTTAACAAGCCTGGGGTTCGATAGTGCCTTTATCTCACTATCAGATAACTTTTTCATACAATCATTTGCAACAGAATCGGGATGCGTGATTGTAACAACCGTAACATTCCGCTGCAGCATGCTGTAGTCTTTCCAATTCATATTCTTCTTTGGCAGCTACAGTTGCTTGACGGGTCTCGAGAATTAGTTGGGATTTTTAATTCTTTTTCTTGGGCTTCTTGCATGGTGAACTGCCTCTTAACGACTTCTCGAGCCCGTGAAAATGGACCTCAATTTTTTTCCATTTCTAGCCGAGGGTCACGGCTCAATGACTTTCAAGCTCAGTGAACGCTTTATGAAGTTGTTGGATTTTAGAGTTGTGTCCGTTGGAGTTGATTTATCCTCTAGCGTTTTTTGACATTATGGTTCATTTAGTTTTGCATTTACATGATGAAGCGATTCGTGGAGGTCTAGTATGTGTGAGATGGATGTATTCATTTGAAAGGTATATGAAAAAACTAAAAAATTATGTTAGAAACAAAGCAAGGCCGGAAGGTTGTATAGCTGAGGTTATGTCGCGGAAGAAGTTTTGTTCGAGGTACCTTCGAGATGTCCAGACTCAGGTCAATCGCCCCGACAGAAACAAGGATGTCATTATTGAAAAAGAAAGTTGTGGGTGCTCGAGTCTAAATGTCGCCCAACTAGTGCAACGAAGATCAAACAACTTTTCGTAAGCGAAAAGTTTAACATAGAATGGTTTGTACTTGATAGCTGTGAAGAAGTCCGGAACTACATGAAGTAAGTGTTCTAATCTTCAACTTTTCATTGTTTGTTAAGTATTTATTTTTTTGTTACTTACTCAATAATCTCTTATAATTGGCCACAAAACTTTTCATTGTTCTCTCCCTCCAATGACCTAGAGTTTTGCATTGTGTGTCGTATGTCGATAGAAATAATTACCATAAACCTAACACCATTGACTTGATAACTGTGAAGAAGTCCGGAACTACATGAAGTAAGTGTTCTAATCTTCAACTTTCATTGTTTGTTAATTATTTATTTTTTCTTTACTTGTATATTTTTGGCATCAATTTAGTGAATTCAAATATTAAAATCCCCGAGTTAATGTTAAAAGCAAATTTCCGAAGTGGTTTCTAGAGAAGGTAATACATATATCACACACATTACTTTATATTTGTTAGGTAATACACATATAACACGCATTTCTATATATGTTAGGTCTATTCGATGAAAATACAAAATTCTCCAGAATTTCACCCAAGAGTTGTATGCTCTTTTAGTGGGTGCGGATGTACATGTCTCTACTTACACCACTTGTATAGTCAATGGTGTTAGGTTTATGGTAATTATTTCTATCTACTTACGACACACAACGTAAAACTCTGGGTCAGTGGCGCGGGAGAACAATGAAAAGTTTTGTGGCTAATTATAAGAAATTATTGAGTTGCATTATCATGGGTATTAAACTGTCTTATTTCGGTGCAAATGGTTCGATACTCAAAAGGGTGTTAGATATGAAAATAATATCACTAGTATCAACAAATAACACAATGGGGCAAAGAAGATCAACTCATATTTCATCGCAAGCCAAACAAGTGCTCTACATCCAAGAACCTTCTCAAGGAAACCAAAAGAATAACTGGTGGGTCCTCGAGGACATTAATCATCGAAAAATTTGGGATCTACCATTAAACAATGGCAGCGTCGAGAATTCTCAAAATGGTGACCATGTCTCACCCGAAGATCTTGACGTTATTCAAAACACCTCTTCAGATATTATAAGGTTGTTTGCCGAGTTTGGTCAATACTTTCCAAACAGTATTGCCACTTAGGGTTGGTTAGGATGGTCAACAGCAATACTACCAAACCAGCAGTTGTTTATTTACTTACAGTAGTTTATCAAGTACTAGGGATATTGGACGAGATATTTTTTACCGGGTGTGATTGGTTTATTTAGTTTAACAAGTACTAGTATCATTTCACTAACATGAAAGAAATGCACATAACTACTTTTTTTTTAAAAACTGCTGTTAACATCTTCAACGGCAGTTCATGAAATCTGACATTTTATGCTTGTAAGGAATCAGCAGTTTGACATTTGTTTTCTTGCAGGTTCAGCACGAATAGCAGATCGCCTCCGGAGCCCTGACACTTGAACCGTGCACAGATGCCGTCACCTTAGTACTTGGCAAAGAGAAAGGTGGGTTTTTAAAAGGGATTGCGTACGGACTGACATCAGGTAAATATTGGGGTGTGATTCGTGTAAAAGACTCGTTTAAGGAACGAATTGCCCAACTTGAGTATGAGGCGGCGCAGAGAGATGAAGTGGTGAACAAGTTGACTGCTCTACTAGAATCCACGAATGCTATGCTATCAAGCCGTGATAAGGAGGAGTTAGCATTTTAGGCCAGGTTTAGACATCTCGATGGAATGTTTTTAGCAAGTCAAGTAAGTGACGTATGTTACATATAAACATATTAATTAATGCATTCTACATACATAATTGGCACTGTTTGTTGTCACAATTCGTAGGTAAATGTTGTTCCCATTCAGGTTGGTTCTAACCTAAGTACTAGTGCTGTGAGGAAAAATAAAATGCCAGCACCAGTAAGTATTTGATAGTTTTTCTTTGTTTATTACAACTTTCCATGTGATTTTTCATTTTCCATAACCTAATACATTGATTTGCAGCCAGTTATGTGGGAAACATCCTTACCTTAGGTGAGGTTGTGCAATAAGAATCTGCTCCTCAGGTAAGCATTTGATAGTTTGATTCATTTTTTTTAATAATTAACTTTCCATATGAGTGTGCTGATTTTGTGTAAGTTAATTGTAGGCCAAGTCTGTGGATAAAATAGTTGTCCAAATGGTAGTCACTCCCCAGAACACGACATCAGTAAGTATTTGACAATTTCAGTACTTTTTATAATTCGTTTTCAATGCGAGTGTGCTCATTTTCTATTACCAAATTGCAAGCCAAGTTCGTGGACAAAATGTTGACCAAAAGGTAGTCGATCCCCAGATCGCGACATCAGTAAGTATGTGGCAATTTCAGTTTTGATATTTTATAACCTAATAAGTCTAGCAATTCCACTTTCTTTTATATTACCAATAAAGCCTATGGAGAACAATGTTAACCAAACAGTAACACAACTACCCCACACTCCGGATAGTAACGACTCCAAAAAACCAACAGTACTTGACAATTTCATATTTTTTTTTCGAGTTTTTCATTTAATTGTTGATTGATTTCCATCCATAAGCTGATTTATTGAATGGTTTTTAGGTAAAACGGAAAAGCCGTATGATGTATCTACGAATGAAGCTTCCCCACCTCCTGAAATAAATGTGTGTACTGTGCGAAACATTGTTAATTTCCCACAATCCATGGTATGTACTTATATTGACTTCAACTAAGCCATCTTAATTTCGCATGCTTGTTTATAGGTGTATGAGTGTGGTTTGTGTCTGAACGACAAGCGTAACAAGGTGGCACATGGTAGAATTCGCTGGTCACCTGTTCCACAACAGTTGCATGGAAAAGTAATCCCGGAGGGTTGCTATAAAGTTAGTATTGATGAAGCCATAAAGGAACATGCAATTATTCTATGTGAGTCAGGTGAAATTATGACTGTTGGTGACGCAATTGGTATTTTTTTTGCTTGGTCAGAAAACCTAATTTCATGTGACTCATAGGTTTGTTCCCTTTTATTTATATTCAAGTACAAATATCAGGGGTGTTCACGGTTCGGTTTGAAACCGTAAAACCATTCAAATCGGTCATCGGTTTGGTTTCATGGTTGGTTTTTTTCATAACTATCGGTCGGTCGGTTTCAAAAGATTCAAACTGTAGCGAACGGTTTGGTTTACGGTTTACAACAAAAACCAATTGTGTATTAATTTATTTATATTTACCCAAACCATTAAACCAAACCGTTACTAACGGTTTGGTTTGGTTCGGTTTAAGAGTCCTACGGTTCGGTTTTGGTTTACAAGCATAAAAACCGTTACTAACGGTTTGGTTCATGGTTTGACTAAAAAACCGCGAAAACCGAACCGTGAATACCCCTAACAAATATCACAAGAGAGCATATCTTTAATTATACATATTTGTTATTCATATTCTGTTGTTCCAGCTACCACCACTCCCATCCTAAAAAAAACCAGACAAAGCTGGCAAGAAGTCAAAGTTAAAGTACACAACGATAGACAGGGTGAACAAACAGAAGACAAGGAGCAGTGCCAAGAAAACCGACGCCTTGGCTAGTATATAGGTAGTCGTTATTTTGTATATAAATAGGTATAGCTTATTTTGCATATATCTTACAAAAAGATGTATAGATTTGCTTAAGTGAATATTATTGTTAACATAATTTGTTTCTTATTTTGTTTTCTCATGCTAGTTTACAACTATTTTATATTACTACACAAAAAATAAAAGTAATTATATATTGCCGAATTACACAATATTGGCCACACAGAAACACATTAAATAGGTGTGGCCAAAAGTAAGACAATAGCCACACTTCAAATTACAAAAATTCGAGTCTATAAATAACCATTGGCCACAACACAAACATTGTTGTGTGACAGAATGATAGCAAAGTTGATGGAGATAACAAATTATGTGTGGCTAAAAGTGTGACATAGCCACACCAAAACCACAAAAATTCGTGTGGCTATAAATAACCATTACCCACACCATGCTTGCTTCGTTTTTCATGTGTGTGACGGAATCATATAAAACATCATATAAAAAAATCACTAAGTGTGACTAAATGGCATAAAATAACCACACTCTAAATATTTCGGTGTGTCCATCACTAGCCATTGGCCGCACTTTCATCACTTGGTTTTTGTTTGTGTGGCGGAACGAGATCAAGCGTCATTGGAAAAATCACTATGTGTGACCAAAAGTATGATAGTAGCCACACTTTATATTACAAAAGCATTATGTGTGACAAACGATAAGACAATGGCCACACCACAAACTACAAAAGACTGTTTGAGTGGCAAGTTCACATTTTTAGCCATATTGACAATAACATCCAGTGTCTTTATAGTGTCTATATGATATGATTAGCTACACAATACATCACTATGTGTGACGAAAAGTTTGACAATAGCCATACTTTAAATTACAAAAAGCATTATATTTGACAAACGGTACCACAATAGCCACACTATAATCTACAAAGGAGTGTTTGAGTGGCAAGTAAACATTTTTAGCCACATTTAATGTAACATCCAGTGTATATATGATATAATTAGCCACACTATTATTAAATGCAAGTGGCCATTGCTTTGCTATAACCACACAGCATAGGTCGCAATGTTCGCTTACCACAACCCTATTGGTCACATTATTATAAAATTCATGTGGCTGAAACAAATTACCTTTCTAACTTTCTAAAATAAGTAATCTAATCGAATTCCACTTTAGCACAAGCTACGGTGTTATTTTTAAAACAAGTTCGGTTAGATTTTTTTTGTTTTAAAAATTTTTTTGTTTTTTTAAATAAGTTTGTGTTTGTTTATTTTAAAAAATAGTAATTTGATACGTTTGTTTTTGTAAGTAGTTTAAATCAAAAAGTAGTTCGTTTTGTTTATTTGTATTAAAAAAATAAAGTAGTTTGGTTAGTTTATTTTTATTAATAAGGTTGTTTGATTTTTTTTTTGGTAAAAGGTAAGTTTGGTTTGTTTATTTTTTGTAAAAAAAAGGTTGGTTCGTTTATTTTTGTTTGAAAGGTAGTTATTTTGTTTATTTGTAAAAAAACAAGTTCGGATCATTAATTGTTGTTAAAGCAGTAGTTTGATTCGTTTATTTTTGTTAAATGAAATGAACTAATTGTTTAAAAAACTGACTTGGTTCGTTTCGTTTGATAAAAAGAAATTTGGTTTTTTTATTTTTGTTAAGACAAAATAGCAAAACTCGTCCTTTATGTTTGCACGCTTTTTCAATGATCGTCTTTTAGCAAACTTAATGACAGAAAACATCATTTATGTTTAAAAATTTTATCACGTTATATCATTTGGTCCTAACCCAGTTAACTTTTTTTGTTAAATCTGATCATGTGCAATACACAAGGTAATTTTGTAATTTAACATAAATAATTTAATAAATAAAACTAAAAGAATAATCTTTTTCCCTCCCTCCTCACGATCCATCCACCCACCATAACTATCCACATGTTCTATATGGACTTGGAAGAAAATCAAAACACAACAAACCATCATTGATTCAAAATAGGGTTTTGTGGTTGAGTTTAGTTTGTTCTAATATAGATCTAGGGATTCGATTATTGTAGATCTAGGCTTAGGTGATGCATCACGGATTAGCCGCCGAAGGGGAATGGGTTAGTTTGATGGCGGCGGTAGTTTATTTGGGGAAGAAGATGATGGTTAAAATGATAAACTTTTATTTATTTAAAGACCAAAATTTTAAGTTAATTACACAAATAACCCCTGGGGGGTAAAAAGACCAAATTGCCCTCACATGAGGTGCACATGACTGGGTTTAACAAGAAAAACTAACCCTCGTTAGTGAAAAGGACGAACCGTGCAAGGTTTATTGAACATAAAGGATGTTTTCTGTCATTAAGTTTGCTAAAGGACGATCATTGAAAAAGCGTGCAAACATAAAGGACGAGTTTTGCCATTTTGTCTTTTGTTAAAAAGTAGTTCGGTTTGTTAATTTTTGTTACAAAATTTGACTAGTTTATATTTGATAAAAGGTGAAGGGGAGACTCAAGGTTACCAATTATACATATAGAGACTCAAATTGTTCATTTTTGAAATCACAGAGACTCAACCAGTTCAATTTTTTTGGGATTCATTGTGTCTTCGCCCTGAAACCATAAGGACGCAACAGTAATTTCCTTTAAGTTAAATTAAAATGTTTCGACATGTGTAGGTTTCATTTATATTTTGTAAACCCCAATTTCAATTTACTATGGTGTTCACCAAATAGAAGTCCATGTATCCCTTTTTTACAAAACGTCTTTATGATATTACGTTTAAAAGGCTTGTCATAAATATTTTTTCGGAAGCTAAACTCGTATACCGAAAATCATACGTAACAATAATAAATGTAAAAGATGCATAATCTTTTCAGAATGTATTTGACCATGTGTTGAAATTTGTGACCCATTTGAAATGATCCTGTGACCTAAGTAAAAAAAGTTTAAAAGGAGGATTTTGCAGATTTTCATTCTTTATATAAGGTCAAATCACATTATACTTTTAAAAGTTTAAATCATAATGACTCGAAAAAAATTGATAGTTTGAAATATATGTTTGAAAACATATAAATCACTTTAATATGTATTTAAAATACTTAAAAAATATATTTGAAAACATATGACCGTATGCCATGAGTTTTATAGATTTTGAAATTATCATGACAGTGTCGGAAAAACAGTTGTCTCACGCAAATGTGAGTGGTACAAAAAATCGAATGTCTCACCTTGCAAGTTTATAATTAAAGAACGCTTCCTGGTATTAAGCACCTAGTTTAACACACAATGTAGTATGTATAGATTAGTATAAAACCAATAATCATAACAATAATCACGAGATTAGAAACTTTACACGTAACCACAATGTCTTACCTTAAAAGGCAGAGCTTTTGGATTCACGTATAAAAGTTTCTTTCGATCAAATAGGATATCGCTATGAAACTCGGGTATTATACCATCTTCTTATATAATATACACAGAAATTTCAGAGAGAAACTATGATATGGTGCAAGGAGGAATGTCCCGTTTCAAACCAATTTATAGCAAATTTTGGAAGCCGTCACGATACGCGATGGCCATAAACAAAGGGTGTCGCGTATCGCGAAGAATCTTATAGCTTAGCCGAGTCAGGCCTAGGCATGCGACGTGGCACGCCACGTGTCTCGCCACGTGTCTCGCCTGCGTAACCTCCACGTTGCGTATCGCAATGTGTTACCTTAATAGGCTATTGCGTATCACTACGCCACAACGTTTCTAGATAATTTTTACACGTCATCGCGTTACGCGATGAGAGTAATCTATACCTGTCCCGTATCGCGAGGGGAGGATTATTAAAAATCTTAATTTTCGACAAAAATACTAAGGCGGCTCGCAGCGATGCGAGCGTGCGAAGTGCAAAGTGCGCCATCAAAGCGCCACATTGCGCACTTCACCCGTGCGCGTGCGGGTGCTTCGCACCCTTCGTTAGGACTACTGGTTGTGATTTGTCTTATAAGAACATTAACATATGAGTTTTCTTTTTTATAAAGAACTCACTAGTTTTATAATATAACGATGTGGGACAATAACTTACAATCCTATTTATACCATGGTGGAAGCCTCTCCTTTTCTTTCCTCCACCAATGTGGGATGGAATTTTTTTCGTTTATTTCTTTACTTTTATTTTGTGGTTTGTTAATTCAACAATCAGCCCCGGCCACCACCAACTCCGGCCACCACCATCTTCTCTCTCTAAACTTTGGCAACCACCATTCAACACCATCAACATCGGCCACCACCATCCTCTCTCACAGTACATACCACTCAATATCCGTAATATTTTTCCAACCCACCTTCTCTTGGAGATCTTTCAGCAAATGAATACTCCACCTTCATATGTTTGAGTATAGATATATTTTTCTTTAAGATCAAAACCATAAATGCTTGGATCTTGAACACCACACATTCCCAAAACAAACAAATCACATTCCCATGAGCCGCACACCTCACATGCAAAAAAGCTCCATATAACACACCACATTCACAATGGTTAAAAACCTTTTTCAAATGTTGAATAACTACATCATTTGAGCTAGCATTATCTAAAGTCGTAGTCAAAACATTTTTTAAGCCTCGTTCAACTAAACACTTTTCGACCGCTCTCCCGATTAAAACCCTCGAATGACCAACAATTGGATAAAAATATATAACTATCTTATGCGAGTGCCAATCATCATCTTTAAAGTGTGCAGTCAAACACATATACGATAAATTTTGACCCAAAGACTAAGTGTCTATTGTTAAAGATAGTTTCGAGGATACTTTTAAAGATGTTAACTAATTGGCTCCTTTAATAAATAAAAAAAAGAGTCTATAGCAATCTCTAGTTGCGGTTGAACATGAAGGTACAACAAAATATGGATTGATAACCTTGCAGAATTCATGAAAACCTTCCCGATCCACAAAAGAAAAAGGTAACTCATCAAGAATCGATATTTTTGTTAAAGCTCTCCTAATTATTTCTTGGTTAAACTCCCATAACTTAGGAACGATTTCAACGGAACTATCTTCATCAACATGTGTTTTCGACTCAAGTTTAATTAGTTTTTGTCTTTTATCAATATTTGGAGGATACTTTTTGCAAGTCTTATTGTAATTTTGCAAAATAGTAGTCTCACTTTTTGCAAAGCCTATTATAGTGATCCGATCATTTATATCTTGTTTTTTCCATATGAGTGGTTTAAGAGTCACTTACAATGAAAGGTACACTTGAGGTTTTTTTCGTTTTTTTCTTTTTTTGCTTCTTTTGATAAGTGTTAGACATCGCCTCATTTTCAGAAAATTGCTCATAGTCAGAATCATTTGCTTTAGTATTGTCCTCCATTTCACAACTTAATCTGTAAAGAAACAAATTTAATGTCAAATAGCAATCTATAACAATTAATACCAAATTTAATGTATAACATAACTTACAATCTAATGTATACCATAACCAACAAAGTAACAGTTAACAGTTAACAATCTAGCAAAGTAACAGTCTGTAATACTTTGTTAAGTAACATATATGAATATGTAAGTAAAAAATCTTTGAAACAACCCTTATATTTAACAATCAAACAATAAATAAGTAATTAACAATTTGACAAACCAGTAATTAACAATCTATGAAACAAATATGAAAAACTTCTAACCTTATCGAGAATGGAGAGATTGCGACTTGCGAATGACGTGGTGGAGTGGAGGCTAGATCTATGGAGGAGAGTTGAGGGGGAGTCGGACGTTGGTGGTAAGTGGTGGAGGAGAGTGGAGGTTGGATCTGTGGAGAAGAGTGGAGGCTAGATGCGATTTAAGAATTAAGAAAGGAGAAAGAGAAAGATGTATGTTTTGAAATAGATTTAGGATTTCTGGATAGTGGATACTGGATATAAATTTTTTCTAAAAATATTAAAATTAATATATTGTATTCAAATCCGAACTTTTGGATATCCGAACTATCCTAAAAATCTCAAAATTGATACTGCATTCGAATTTTCGGATAGCCGAATTTTTGGATAGTTCGGATACGGATTCAATTTTTTTTTGAAAACCCCTCATGGTAATGCACTAGACAGCACTAGACATACACTGTGAAACAAAACGTTATAAATGCATTTGAACTTTCCATAAAATAAAATACATTTATACCGGTGTTGGTATCTTTGTATTTGACACCAACCCGCTTTTTGACAACTGTTTTTTTGAAAGATAAGAAGGTAAAGACTTGTTATTGTAAGGTTAAAATTTTATGGGGTGTTTGTGATTGATTATTTACACTACTTATGACTTATTAATCTTCAACACGATCTTTTGTAACGGCTCTTTGATCATCTCTTTTGATAATTCTCGAAGTCATACAACTTAACCCGTCGTTATGGTGGCTGCCATGTACTCGACCTCACAAAAAGATATATAGAGCAACATTTGGTTGTTTTTAAATAGCCATGCAACAAGAGAGTACTCGTAATAGAAACCATAAACCGTGGTACTCCATCCATCATCTTCGTCCATGTTGTGACTACTATCACTATATCCGACTAACTTCATAACCCGTGACGTTCATAATTTAACCCGTAACTCGCAGTTCATTGAACGTACCTCATTATAAGAACGTTTTCACATGGAATCAGTGGAAAATGTTATTTGAATTTATTGTTTAACTTAATTAAATGAGACAAATGATGTTAAGCGATGCTTAAAGATTGGAATTGTGAAAACACTTTGAAAACTGATTAACTTTTAAGTTGTAAAACAAATTGTAAAAAGGAGTGAATACTCCGGGTTTCAGCTTTTGCAAGTCTTTAAATACAGTTTCGTTCAATGGGACATTCTTAACCGGGACCCTATGTGTAATCTAACTTAAAGTGATAATTGAGGAACCGAACTTAACTGATTCTATTATTTAAATCATCCATCTAATTAGTTATACCCGTTTAACAAATATAAATATCATATTTTTCACTGTCAAATGACAAGTTATGTTTTAAAGAAATCAAAAGATTACAAAACCCATTATCAAGAACCAAACACAAACTGAAACCAAAAAATGTTTTATAAGAATCGTTCACTCGGAGGTGATCACTGAGGGTTTTTGCCTTGCATATTCATTTTGAACACTTTACCAATCGATTTCAATATTGAATCTATGGAAGAAAATTTGATGTAGAAGTTTTGGCATTAGGATTTTACCCCTTGTAATCTTGTATAGCTAGTCAATTAAGGTGTTTTACCCCTTGTATAGCTAGTCAATAAAGGTACCATAGGGAACCTAAATTGTGATGGCGTAGCGTTACGCCCTTACTTCAAAATCCCACATTTGAATTTTTTTTTTCTTATGTTTAAAAAAACAAAACTTGTGTAGCGTTACATCGTAGGGCTACGCCCTAACCCAATTCTTGGTGGTTTTCCTTCTTTTTTACTATAGATTAACTTTCCAACACTCCGTGTGCTAAGTACTTCTCAGGTTCGTACTTAGTATTCATCACTAGCGCGTCCATTCGCTCGTTTAAGCTTCTTTCACCTACACACAAAAAACTGAACAAAGTAATTGTGTGCCATGAATAAAAACAATTAATAATCATGATATTAAATGTTATAATTAAACACAGTATTTAACTCACTCATCAACAGCCTAGGATTGGAGTCTCGAGCATGCAGTTGTGACGTTCGTCAACTTTTCGCATTAGTAAACCGATGCATATTGTATTTCGAACAATAAATCGATGGATGCTATGTTATATTGTGTGGTTTAATGTTTATTCATGATAAATCAACTCAGCCATGTGTCACAATCAAGTTTATTATATTCATTATTTTGGGTATTCAACAAGTCTAGGGACTGAAAATGCCAAATTTCAAACTTCCAAACACTGAAACATGGGGCCATGCTTCCCTTTCCACGCCCCCGTGGTCACCTTTCTTGAATAATACAAAATGTGGTCCTGACACCTCAAAACACTAGGTCGTGCTTCCCTTTCCACGCCCATGTGGTAAGTTCTCAAATGTACTTCCTAACAAGCATTAAATGTGCATGCAAACCTCAAATGACAAGGGCATGTTTTTGCAAAGCACGGGGTTGTGTTTGACGAGTTTTCAACCTATAAATAGAGAACTTATGTTCATTGCAAAATGGATGGAATTTCACACACAAACACACACTTTGCTATTATAATCAAGCTTATTGGAGTTGATTAGAAGGCTTGAAAGGTCTCTACTCAACTAGGAAGAAGAATTATCATCTTTGTGGTTAGATTATCTTAGCTTCACCATATCTACTTCATATTTCTGTAAGATTCGTAGCTAATTGGTGATTTGTATAATCGATAATCAAATTGATATTTTTGCTATTCATATTAATCAAACAATCAAATTTTATTGGATCTTTAACATGCATACAACAATGTATCGTCTAAAATACTTTAAATTCTTGCAGGCATAGTTTATAGAATTTTCATTATTAACCATAAACAATTGTAGGCATAGTTTTGTTATTCTGGATTGGTTATTTAAAAAGTGGCAACAATTATATATTTATATTGTTATGATTTTTGTTAATATTAATACTTATGTTCATAAAAGAAATCTATAAACATGCTTTTTATAAAGTCTTAGGAATCTCTTAACATTCTATTAATCATCACACACTACAAAAAAAATGCCATCTAGTGACATACAAAAAGTTCTACTAAAAAGCAAAAAAATGTCACTAAAGACTCCTATAAGAATGTGTGGCACACAAAATAAGTGTCACCCGAAGTGGTGACGCTAAAGCCTTTTAGTGTCACTTTTTTGATATGCCGCACAAAGTTTTTTGGTTTTTAGTGGCACTTATTTTTTTGCCACTATATCAAACAGACTTCCGTGGCATAAGTTTTGTGCCCATAAAAAGTAATCCTAGTTACATATTCATACTATTTTTTTGTGGCACTTTTTTTTCTATATTATACAATATAAAATATAAAATAAAAGTTCAATAAAATTGTAAATGTATATACATATATTATAACTTCAATAATAGGTTCAATCCAAAACATACTCCAAATGTATCCGAAACATAATTTCATACAATTTTTAACTACTTTGAGGTGTATCATGTATCTATATTATACAATCATGGTTTTGTTATTCTTTTAATCGTGCAATTCAATCTATGTTATGTCTATTCATGCTATGTGTTATGTTGTGGGTATTCAATCAATCAAGTGTGAATCATTAACCTAACAAGCCATTGGTAATGATGATAGATCTATCTGGGTGATGCCCGTTCGAAGTTGACCAGTTTTGGCATTTGGATGATCGAAACCAACTTTTAGCATAACCTCGAGTGATGGAATCAAGTCAACAAGGTTTGATCACACATCATATGGTTTACTCAATCATACGTTCTTAGATAAACATTTGGCATGTTGAATTGCATTTTCAATCTACTATATATATCAATCTATGGTTGCTCACCAACTATTCATATAGTTAACCATCTTATTTTATACATGATGCAGGTACACAAGTTTGATGTTTGCTTTGAAGTTCAAAATGTAGTACCGTTATGGACCTAGGCTAATAAAACAATAAGCAGTGTTATCTTTATGCTTTGTTATTACCTTGAAACTACATATAATGCGTGACATGTTTTAATGTGATGAATGAATATTATAACTTTAATCAGTGTCATGTGCTATGAACCACCACCGTTCACGCCCTGATGTATAATCCGTCGTGGATTGGGGTGTGACAACAATGATCATACAAAATCTTAAGTTTTATACCAAGAAAGTACCTATAGATTGTTGCATCCATTGAGTAGTATTCAGATATTGAGAGAGCACTATTTGATGAATAAATAGACCGACTGTAAGCTTACAAAGAATGGATTGAATGCCATAACTGGAAGGAATATGATGAGGGGAGGATGATCAAGGGAGAGGTAATGATCAAGAAAGGAAAAACCAATGGACTAAGGCGGTAAAACTGATGACATGAAGAACCTAATATGGAAAGGCAGCAAGATGATGGAAGCGATGAGCAAGAAAACCTCAGGGGAAGGGTTGTGACTTCCATGGCAGAGGAAGAAGATTTGGACAGGAAGAAGGTATGACATATAGGAAATTGTTAAAGAAACTTGAGGTGCTACGAGTGTAGGAGGATTATGCATTTTTGTACAAATATCCCAACTTAACGCGAAGGAAGGAAAATGCAAGCTTAGTTCAAGAAGATGATGACTCGATGCTACTTTGAAGAACAAATCTTATTCAAAATAAGGGGGGAGAATGTTGGGTTAATGCTGAATTAAGTTAAAATTGTAGAGTTTGAGTTGGTTAGTTGTTGTTGAGTTTCTCGGTTAGCTTTCTTTTTGTGTTTATCGGTTGGGTTACGTTTAGCAATTCTTTCATTATTTGCTAGTTTAAATGAATTTGAGTTAGAATAAGCTTGGACGTGTTTGGTTAGGTTTAGATAAGGTGTTCGGTGAGTCGTGATTTTTGTGGCTCAAAATCGAATTGTTTTTATGTGCTTGATCCAAACTGGTTCAAGAAACATTATGCTCTACATGAGTCTTAGAAATTGATACTCTAAGCTAATTATGTGTTAAAATGGATAAATTTAGTAAGTTCTTACAAACTCGAATCCTAATTTCGTAGTATTCATAGATCTAAATGAAGTGTTAATTAACTAGATAAATTTAATGTTTCAGTCACTATCTAATTTTGTTTATCTAATTTATCCATTTTAACTTAGTCACAAAAATGACAATCCACCAATTGTCAACTAGACAGTAGCTGCATAAATCTAATTTTGCAGCTACTATCTAATTTTGTTTCAGTCACAAAACATGTACAAAATGACAATCCACCAATTGTCAACTAGACAGTAGCTGCATAAATCTGATGGCCGATACATCTTTAATGATAATTAAGCTAGCTAGCATGGCAAGATACATCTCCAATTATAAAGCTACGATTTTTACAACAAATATGTTGGGTTAGTAGTATCAAAATTATATTCCAAGTTATCTATAAATCACCTTTCTGTGCAAGAGATACCTTACGGTGGACATTAAATTTCGTCCCCCTAAAAGCGAAACAATAATAAGGATGTTCATTTTGGCACGGATTAAGTAAATTAAAGAGACGAAAAAAGCTAAACACGAAGAGGCTGCACTTATAATGAACAAACCACCAAATCTTTCAAGGCTCAAGGTTTTAGGTTGTATTGTAGACGAAGAATCCTCTGGTAACACGGAAAATTCAGTGTCAAACCACTTCTTCTCCAAAAGTTTTAGAGTTCCATCTTCTCTTAATTTAGCGATTTCCCTTGATATATCTTTTACCAGTGGAGAACCTTTTGAAAATATCTAAATGATAAAGATGTCAGTTATAAGTGTATATGGGAGAAAAAACAACCCAGAAATTATATGATACATACAAATGCAAATCCGGAAGTCACTGGTTCAGAAGAGACCATAGTGTAGTCACCATTTGAGTACTTGCCAAGAAACATCTTGATATATGGAACTTCATCAACAATAGCATCTGCACCACCATGCTTTCCACCTTTTGTTAACGAGTCAGCATACTTCTCATATGAGTAATATGGCCTTTGGTTAGAACCTGTAAAATTCGTATTGTTGACCGTTACTCCTCCAAAGAAAGAGCCACCATGAAACCCTACAATCCCCCCTTTTGAGCTATTTCAAATTGTTCCACTGTTAACAATGAAGTCAATGTTGCCGTGTAACTTGAAATCAAGATAAGCACCACGATTAACCAAACAAACATCACAAATCTTGACAGGTTGCTCACCAACTTCTCTTCTACAATAGGAACATAACACACAAAGAGAGTGTTGGATCAATTGTTGTTTGGCCCGAGTGTAAAGGCCAGCCCAAGAATTAAAAGGGGTAATTAGGTTTCTTCTTAGCTAAGTTGAGTTAACATTATAAATAGGACAACCAAGTTAGGGATTGTTATGAAGTTGATGCTACCAAGTTAGGGTTCGTCAAGATTCAAACCGAATTATGGTTTGAAAGTTGTAATAAATTTTTTGAGTAAGATTTTCTGATTAATAAAGAAGAGTTATTTATTTAGATCGAGTTTGATTATCGATCCAGGACTTGAAAGAGAGATTGGAATGATTGTGTTTCAAGACAATAATATTGTACATATATATTAAAGGGAAAGAAAGACAACGTACTCTGAGCAGAAAATATGGTCAATATGACGAGCCAAAAGATCGTTCCAATTCCTTGAGAAGGCGAGTTTTTAGATTCTTGATCCATAGCTTCTATAGCCCAGATAACTAAGCTATTGAAGATAAGAAAAGCTGTAAATGTTAGCCATAGATTTGCATTCAATGGCGTCAAGAAGATCCACATATCTTTTGTATTGGTTTTTGCTAATGTTCCTAAACCTAGGTCTGTGAAAGTTGTTGTGAAATCAACAAATTCTAATCTTTTAGCCAAGATTGTTGTGTCACCAAGGATCTCATCAATTTCCTGCTTGACATTTATAAAAATTAGTTACATTTATGAGTTACTATATGCACATTAAATATGAATTTGAAAATTCATCCAGCAAGGGACAAGTACCTTATTGAAGACCTTTTCTACAAGTTTGTCGTAGCTTCCATTCATATATGGAACTAACTCATAAGTCACTTCATATGGTAAAGCTTGAAGGCAAGTATTGAAAACATCAACACAGAACCCAGTGGCATTTGTGACTTTACTCTGATTATCATAAACTGCGTGTATGAAGGAGCTAAATGTTAGTCCAGTTCGAACACCAATTCTTAACTTTTTACCAAGACTCGTTGGCTTGGTTGAATCACTTGGAATGGTAGTAGACCCTCCAGGCCAGACAACATCTTCCATACCAGTACCATAGTGTAGAACAGCGTCGTTTAATGGAAGGAGTGTTCTCGTAATTCCCTTTGACAGTGTCCAGTATCCCACTTTTCGTTCTCCATGATCGACTGCATTTATAATCTCAAATCCATTAGAGATTACATTTCTTTCGGTGAGCCTAAATTCACCACTTAGACCTTTCAACTTTGTTTTCAAAATCTCATGTAGAAGCAAGGTGCCATTTTGTTGGACCCCAACCTTCTCAATAGACTCCGCAAGTGCCCAAATTGTGTCATATGCCCATATCGCAAGCACATGTAGCTTCCTAGAGAATTTCTTATTCCATGTATTTGTTAAGTAATGCAGTCTCCTTGTTGTTGGAACATAAGATCTAAAACCAAGTACTCCTTGAAACGACTCAATAACTTCAAATTTTGTTGATAGAAAGACATCAGTAGTTTTCTGGCTTAAAATCCATGCATATTCTTTGCTCATCATTCCTAGCCTCTTCACGTTCGGAAATAATCTGGATGCTAGTGAAGGTGACATATCTACAATGATTACCATTGTGTGAATACTCATGACTTTATGCAACACTTTAATGATTTGATCATTTTTGGCTGAGGCTGAAATGGGAATTCTGTGAGTAATTTGAATGTTTTTATCTTGGAACAACTCAAACAGATTTTGTAGTAACTCTGACCCTTGGTCGCTTTCCTCATACATATATATAACGCCCCTCCATTTATAAGATTCAACAAGCGCACATATGCTTTTGGCCAAAGAACCTTCGTCTTCTTTAATATGGAGTAGGTAAGGATATTCCGTTAGGGATTTACCAGCGAATGAAATTATAGGTACCTTGGATGTATCAGCAATGGATCCCAATAGTTCTGATCCGATGTATGTTTGTGGGCCTATGATTGTACTAACCTTAACGAGATTAAGAAGATCAAGTACTGTTCAATCAAGTGAAAGAAATGCATAGTTTTAGATTAAAAAGTCAACATGTTATTGAGTTATTAAAAAAATAATCTAGTTATTCTACATATTATAAAGCATAGAAAAGCCCATGAAATTTTAACAAACAATCTAGTTTATGTTGTTTCCTATTTCTGATTCATTGTTCCACAAACGTGTTGTTCCGGACACGCAAATCGGCCAACGCCAGACCGTCCCAGGCCTATCACTTGAAAGGTAAATCAGCCTCACTCAGTGACAAGGCGTTGGCGCTTAGGATCGTTTCGAACCCACGACCTCTAGGTTATATTGTTCCAAGTCTTACACCCCCTTAACCAACTGAGCTACATGACCTCTAGGTTATTTTTGATTTATGTGTTCCACTTATTGTTACTTGAAGAAGAGTGATCTCTATCCTTAAAGCAATTTCTCCCAAGATACAATGAGGCATTGTGTGTAGATTTGTTAATCAATTTTTGCACAAGACGATAACTCGGACGAACTTGTGAGATGTCAAATCTTGTGAATATTGAAACAAGACTGCTTGCTGCCAAAACCAATATCTTAAACTTTTGTGTTTGTTTGTTTCCGAAATTGTTTGAACCGCACAAGCCATCATGCATGTTCATGTTAGTCAACCCTAACCACAAGTCTACTCATCGTAACTGTTTGAGATTGAACCATCACGTATTCATCATTCTTGAAGCCCTGGCTACACAACTCGTTGGTCCTCATAGTGAACCAATATGAGTCGTTGTCTCTTGGTGGTTGAATTAATGTTACTAACATGAATCAAAATAGTAAAGGCGGCTCTCAAGCAGCTCATGATGACGTGTGTGTGCAAAGTGCCGCCATCTAAACCGCCGCGATATTAACCATGTAGTGCCCATTGGTCATGGGCACCTCTAGGGTGTGTCGCACCACCCTTATGGGATACCACTAGCATGGCCGGCCCAAGGGTTGTACAGCCTGTGCAACCGCACAGGACCCAAAAAGTTTTAGGCCCAAAAGAAAAAAAACTCGGGATATGCAATAAATTTATTAGATACAAACAGATGTTTTTTCTAATAAATTTATTGTTTACAAATCTTGTAGCTCATATGGTATGTTATGTTGTTTACAACCTGTGGACTCACTCATTCACGGTTACTACACTCTTTTTTTCCTTTTTTTACAAAACTTGAATTTCACTCATTTTCCTTGAACTTGAATGGGCTACAACGTTCTTTTCTTTTCTTTTCATGGCTTGGGTCAATTTCTTTGTTTGTTTAAGATCTTTTATATCATATATATATTTATATATATATATATAATATAGTTTTTTTAAAGTAAAAGGCCATAACAAAATTTATAAAATTCCAATTTCGTGTAATTCAAACAACAATAAGTACTTGTCTTTTTGTTCAACTAGACTAATCCGAGCATTTATTTGGCTTCTCTCTAAAAACAAGTTCAATATACATGAGCCAATTTTTTTCCTTGCACAGGGCCCTTGAGGTAACCGTGTCCTCATAGACGGCCATGACCACTAGTGCATTATTGTTTAAGAAAATAAGAAGCTTCCTGATTTTCTAGTTATGAATTTACTCTCCTGTGTGTGACGTAACCGTTTTTCCAATTGTCTTTTTCTTCTTATTTCCTAAGACTGAAAAAGTACTTGACTATCTTTTTGAAAATATTTGCAAACAGTTTGTTCCCCAAATGATTTTAAAACATACAAAATCAAAGAAAGCCTTTGTGTGAGCATGTATGAATTAAGTATATATTTATTAGCATATTGCAATTGCAACTCGTGATCATTGGAGAAGAAGTCAAAGGCAAATAGGTAAGAAGATTGAGATAAAGTTTGGAATCATGGGTTACTAATCGGTGGAGTACGTCCTAGGCTAATCTCGCTAGCATTGAACTTGGCAAAATGCGCATCTCTAAAAATAAGTTCAGAACAAGCGGCCTAAACAAATTGATTAACCATTTTCAATCAATTTTTTAATTTTAATAAAATAAAAGTGTAAGGAATCGTTTAAACTAAAAAATAGATTAGGTTTATCTAGTTGACTTCATTTGTTTATTTAACTAAGCTAGACTTAAAGTAGGATTATGATTGTGTTTAGTTTAATAGAGCTTGTAAAGCCTTTCCGGTGTGGCGAAATGTTTAAATGAGTCTAGGGACGGGGTTTTGTCTCCAAACTTCCGGTTTTAGTAGTTTGATCAATACGGCCACAATATTGTAAATACGAGATGTCTGATGTATATGTGTTGGATGCTATATATTTTTCCGAGTTCATCAAAGTTTAAAACCATATTGAAATCAAATAATAGCTAAAGGGGAAGATTTACCCGCCTACAAAGCTTGTAATCTGTCTCCCTTTGAGTCCTTTGTATGGACAGCAATCCTTGTTTTGTAACTATGATTACGAGCATAAAAGTCTGATATTGCCATCATAATGCTACTATGAATGGATTTACCGAGCCATGACTCCATGTCAAGAACGATCCCTACGTCTACGTCTACAAAGTCTGCGCATAATCTGTGGTTTAAAGTACAAAAGAATAAGATTAATATACAAAGGTTGGTGTTCATGGCGGGCATGGGTTGTTAATATCAACTGATGAGGCCAGTATTAAGCCACATTTAAATTTAGATGCTGGTTGGATTATGGATATAATAGAAGATAATATTTATAGACAGTGACTAATTTGAATATTCAGGTTTTAATATAGCCCAACTTATTTGACTCAATTCAAATTTAGCTAACTTTATTTCATATCAGTACTTACGCCTTACTAAAGGTGAATTATCAGCCAAATTGGCTTAAGTTTTGAGGCTATATTACCTACACATGTGTATAAACACATATGCAAACTATATTACCAGCACATGTGTGGTTGCAATAATTTTATATTCTGTGATGAACATCGCCTTATGGGCTGAAAAGAAAAAAAAATCATTATAAATCTACATGTATAAGTGAGTTGAGCCGAGTAGAAACTCTACTAATAGTTAAGCTTGAGATTCCGCTTTTCCGATAAAGAAAAAAAAAGTTAGTTTGAGCTTCACTAAAACTTAAAGGTAGAAAACTCTGTTCGAGCTTCATTGGCATCGATCTCCTTCAAAGCACTTTGAGCTCCTTGCAATATTCATGCTTAATTTGCTCCAACTGGTCTTGATTACTGTGTATATTAAAAGTTTTAATTGTATAATGTTCTTTTTTAAATTAATGGACTCTATACATTTGACCGTGACTGGACTGGGCACAATAATTAAGTAATGCCCAGAGTTATGTATGTATTATTTTAATATTGTATGGAACATACTATTAGGCTATCAAGGAGGTGGCAGAGATGAGGATGCTGAGGTGGATGTGCGGACACACTAGATTAGATAGGATTAGAAATGATGTCTTTAGGAAAAGGTTAGGAATAGTTAGCATATCAGAGAAAATAAAGGAAGGGAGATTGAGATGGTTTGGCCATGTGAAGAGGAGACCGACAACAGCGCCAGTTAGAGTAGTGGAAGCCTTCAATGTGGAAGGAAAGAGGAGTAGAGACAGACCTAAATTGACTTGGGATGAGAGAATTAGACATGACTTGACAGAGTTGCACCTCTCTGAGGACACGGTCCAGGATAGAGATTCGTGGAGACGTAGGATTAAGGTTAGCGACTTCTAGGGGAAGGTACCTAGTTAGCTTAGCTTTCTATTTAGGGTCTAGTTGGCTAGCCTTGCTCCTTGTTGTTTATGTATATATTTTATTTGATGCTGTTTTTTGATTCTTATGTCCTATTCTTAGTAGGTTTCAGATTCCTTGTTTTTTTGGTAGTTTGCTATCTATGTATTGCTAAGTATCTTTGCTTGTAGGATCTATATTTACTTTGATTACCTGTATGTAGCTTTATGAGCCGGGGGTCTCTTCGGAAGCAGCCTCTCTATTCTCACGGATATATGAAAGACTTGTCTACATCCCACCCTCCCCTGACCCTACCGATAGCGTGCTATGCGATAGGATATAAAGGGCTTGATTGATTGATTTCGTTTTTAATATTATGAATGCATTTTTTTGAATTTTAGTTTGTTTATTGTAAGAATTTAATAATATACTTGAACCTATTTTGATTCATTTTATATTGGGTTATGCTCAGTTTTTAATGAAACATTGAATGTATTATCTACTTAATTTTTATAGTTGTTCGTTTATGTTCATTTGTTATAATTTGGATATTATTTTGTGAAACTTTTCATTTAAGTTAAAGTTAAAAAAATCACTAATTTAACTAAATCCATATTGAGAAATTAAATTATGGTTTGATGATGAAAGAGTTTCACAAATAAATAAGATGTTATAAATCGTTTAAAATTATCTAGGTTTGGTGAGACCCATAACCAACTTATTATTATTATTTTTACTAAAATTGTTTATTAATTATAAATAATATCTTTTTTCTTAAAAAAATATGATATTAATTTTTAATATATCCAAACACTATTTTATAGGATTTACATATCAAATCTTTGGTGAGACTAATTTTTATTAATTTAATGAGATATTATAACCCTTTTAAGGGCTATATGAGTTTGGTAAGAGTCATACCCAAAAATTCGAGTCAAACACATGAGAAACATCCATTTACAAATAAAGAAATCTGGTGGATTAAGAGGGGGTGAGGAGCGATCAGAGAACTTTTAAAGGTTTCGTCTATATATATTTAAAATAATTAGTTTTTTGATGTTAACTAAAAACTTCATCATTAAACTACAATTCATGTTGCAATATTGAGAGAGTTAGCAACCAAAATTAACGTTCTAGAGAAAAATGAGTAAATAGCTACGGTGATTTCGTAATATATGTTATAGACATAGGAGAAACTTATATAGGGACCGGATGTTTTGACCAGTAGTGTAAATTTATGTGTTTTTTTAGTTTAAATTTACTCTTTTTCCTTCAAAAGGTTTGAGATCCGTGTTAAAACTATTTATAAATCTTGTTCCTCTCGTATCATCTTTGGCTTATTATGGGTGTTGCGGCAGGACCAACTATAAGGGAGGGTCGGGTGGTTGACAGACCCTGGCTCGACACCTTGGTAGGCCCAGATTTTTTTAGCAAAAAAATTATATAAATATATTTTTATGAAAAATATGTATCTATAATGTTTAAACTTAATTACACAACCACTAGTCTGGTATAGTCGCAAAGGGGTATGACTTTCAACCAGAAGGTTATGGGTTCCAACCTCACTTGACACATTTTAACCATACTTTACAAAAACAAAAGTTTTTTACACAACCAAATTATAAGGCAAAAAAATTAATACTTATTTAAAAATTAAATTGTTTAACCCCAACAAGATACCCCTTTTATTAAGACCAAAAAAATTTTCGACTTCAGTCCAAATTTTTTTAACCGTTCTTGAAGCCGGGCTGTGTTGCGGTTTTTAGTACTTGGTCATATTTCTTTTTGTTCTTATTCCAATGTTTACGGCAAACTTGATTAGACTTTCAAATTCCAAATCGTACTTGACTTGGAATCTTGGATGATAATAATTCGTTTACTTTTTATAGTCAACGAAATATATATATAGTCATAGGTATAGACTTTATCACAAGTACTTGACTCGGACTTTTTTGTATTTTTTAATTTGAATATGCATGGAGAATTCTGTAATATTAAGTCAATTTTTCATCACCAACAAGATTATTAATTTGAGACTTACAATGTACCATTTTGTGAAAGATTTAATTTCTAAGGATTATAAGTTTCTTTATGATTTACATTTTGTTTTTTTTTTTTCTATTGGATGTTTCTTCTTGTTTGATTCAGTTATGTATATTTCCGCAGCCATTGGGAAACCACGGTTACACATGAGTTAAATTTGGGTCTCCCAACTTGTTTGTACATTGCAGTGGCGGCCTTGAGAAACATATATATACAGGCCGAGCCAAAAAAAATATATTTCATATGCCTTAACGAACTAAATAATGTAAACAATGTTTTATAAAAGACGATTAAAGTATAGTAATAAACATAACAATTAGCAAAATCATGATATTAGAATGGGTTTATCACGGTAGTGGACTTACAAATGTTAAGGTATTCTAGAAATATATATATATATATATGTATATAATTTCGGTAATTTTTAAAAAATTTTGTGCCTCGGTCTGACGTCTACATTGTCCCTTCTTGGAGTCGCCCCTAGTACATTGCATTGTCGAAGGGGACCCACTTAACCAAAGCTGAATATTTTCATCAACCAATGAGGGTGTGAAAATGAGTTCACCTACTATTGTTTGGGGTTTCAGCTAGGACTAAAGGAATATCGTTAAGAAAGAAACCCGTCATGTTGAGAAAACCCTCATGAATTAGGTTTTGAATCTGAAACCACAAAAGTCCACACCTTACCAATCACTCTCATGTCATTTGACCAACTTATATGATTTCTACAACAAATTTTTAACAAATGATCACTTATGTTAGAACTTCAAAGCCTATCATAATGATGTCTACCATAATATTCACCTCTTTATATGATCTTATAAATTTTGTTGACGATGTAGTTGTTTTTCAACTTGTATTCTATAATCTTTAAAAGTTGTAAGTGATTTTTTCTTAGTAAGATACAAGTACAAATAACAAGAATAATCATCAATAAAATTGATAAATGAAGTATTTCAAGTTATTTAACAATTATGTAAGGCTATATGTAGTGGAGGGCTATAAATGAGCGTTTTGCACCATGTGGCGCCCAGTCAGCAAATGGTGAGTTTTTGTTTTTAGGGTGTAATGATATTGTAGCTCCATATATATATCACACACACAATCCAATATAATAATAATAAAATGGAAAGGGAAGAGCGACGATAAATATTTGCCCCCCCCCCCCCACCCCTTATCTCCCCACAAATGAGGGGGCGGGGGTGCTTGCCCTAATCGCCCAACTTTATCGCCCGTTACGGGTAGTCTAAGAAGTAAGTATAGACTATTTCCAATTCTAAATCGTAGTGACTTGGAATCTATTGATTTTTCTGATTCGTTCAATTTTATGGTCAATGAAATTTGTTGTTATAGGTATGCGCTTTATCAAACGAACTTGACTAGGAATTTTATTTTACCATTTTAAATCGTTTGGGACTATTCGAGTGAGTCTTTCTGAGACGGGATTTTAACGTCCGTATTAATTTTAAAGCGCCAGGACAGATTTTTAGGAACACCGTCAAGGAGAAAACCCACTACTATAGAAAACTCCATTGAAGCAGGTTTCAAACATGAGACCAATAGAGCCCATGCTTATCACCCTATGTCGACCAGAAAGCCAACTACGACTTGGAATCTTCCTCATGACCAGACATGCATAACCACAAGACTTGGAATCTTAACTCATATCTGTGTTGTAGAACTCACTAGGTGTTATTTGGGGTGGTGAGGTAGACACTAGCGATTAATCGATATTAATAGGGATGAATTGAATTGGAATTTGTATGTAGCTTTTCAAATATACACAATACCAAATTTTAATGTATATTTTTTTCAATCTTACCCAAATAGCGATTAATCGACCACAAGCTGGTGGGATGCCGGTTAACAATTCATCGGCACCTAGGCGGGATTTCTATAACCATAACTATAGTTTTTCTAGGTTCCTTAATTTCTAATAATCGGATATCCATCTGACTCATTTGATATTAAAGTATTTCGGCTATACTAAATCTCTAGTCGTAAGTCAGAAAGTGTTTCTTAAGCACAAGACGTGAATTCTCATAAAATGAAATTGTGAATTGTTGTTTAGAACAAACCATGGAGCTTCTTAATAAGGGGTTTAATCGCCACCATCAACTATCATAACATTTCACTGGTTGGCTATAGCCAAATTCTTTATTGATGGGCAAATATGATACGGATGACCAAAGTTAAGGATAACTAGGGTTGACAAATGGGTTGGGTCGGGTCGAAACGGGTTAGGGTCAGAACGGGGTTAGGGTCGGAATGGGTTAATTAAAAAAAGAAAAATAGCAAAACTAGTCCTTTGTGTTTGGACGTTTTTTCAACGGAAGTGCTTTAGCAAACTTAATAACATAAGATATCCTTTATATTTAAAAACTCTCTCACGTTTTGTAATTTAACCCTAACCCGGTTAAAATTTTCCAAGTCATGAGGGTATTTTTGTAACTTTACATGTTTATTTAGTAACTAAAAAAATTATGAATAACCATCCCATACTCTCTCTCCCTATCTCTTCTCTTCCTCTAAACTATGTCTCTCCCAGCCACCGTCACCTCCACTTACCACCACCACCTGCCACCGTCATCACCACCACCACCGGGGCAGACACGAAACTGGTATGTAGTAATGGGGTTTGGGCATCTTGAGGATGCTGATTTGCAATGACAGCACTGGGTACAACCCCTCCCGTTTTTCGACGACCAAAAGAAGCCCCGTTTGGTGGCGTTTGGTGATGATTTTAGTATCAGACGATGGTTGGAAGTCCAATCAGACCAACAACCAAACGAATGAAGGCACGATAAGTGTACCAAAACCTCGATTAGGGTTTTGCTTTCAGGTCTTAACGACGTGGTGGTTGTGGTTCACCGGAAACCCTAATTTCATCCCTATTAGGCTATCCGGAAACCCTAATTTCCTCCCTAATAGGCATTCTGGAAACCCTAATTTTGGATCTTAAGTGCAGTGGTGTTATTGTGGTTGTTTGGTGGTGTGGTGTGCCGGTGGTTGGCCGATGTAGTGGTATTGTTGTGTATTGAGGGCTGAGGGGGAGGATGAGGTTACTATACAAATTATTTTTAGGGTGTGTATCTGGTTGATGTATTTGAAGAAATTAAAGGGTGTTGGTTATTTTCATTCAAAGTCTAATGGTTTATGGCGGATATGAGGCTAATACATGAGTGGTGGTGGTGAATAGTGGTAAATAAAAGGTTGTGATGGTGAACAATGGTTTAAGTTATAGGTGTCGGGTGGGCGCTTATAATGTATATGTGTGTGAACCCTCGGGTGGGCAAAAGTGAAATTGCACTAATTTTGACGTTATTTTACTAATCTCGTGAAAATAACATTAAAAAGTGGTGGAAGGTTAATTAGGAATCATGTGGTGGCGTTGATGGCCGAAAGACAAGGGTACATGCACCAATCGACGGTGTCCCGATGGTTGAGTGTTATGTGCCTTATGTCCAAGGCTTGATGCAAAACTACGATCGAGCCGGGGTCTCACCGAAAATAGCCTCTCTATTCCTAAATGGTAGAGGTAAAACTGTTTACATTTTACCCTCCTCAAACACTACCATAGTTTTGTTATTCGTGGGATATACTGAGTACGATGATGATGATGATGTGTAGGGTAGATTGTGGAGATGCCATGGATAGTCTGGTGTGGTGGTGGCGGTGGGTAGCAGACGTCGGTTGACTGTGGTGGAGGTGGGTAGCACTATAGTAGAAGAGAGAGAGAGAGAGAGAGATATTATTTATAAATATAGTATTTCTTTTAGTTTCAATTATTAAATAAACATGTAAAGTTATAAAAATACCCTCATGTGCCTTGCACATGAAAACATAAAATTTTAACTGGGTCAGGGTTAAAGGACAAAACGTGATAGAGTTTTTAAATATAAATGATGTTTTATGTTATTAAGTTTGCTAAAGGACGTCCGTTGAAAAAAACGTCCAAACATTAATATTGACTAGTTTTGCTATTTTTTCTAAAATTAAATACTTTAAAACATTTAAACTACTTTATTGAAGGAAGAATCAACAAGTAAATTTATTTGACCATGGCATTTGACCTCGAAAAGTTAAACCGGGGAGAACATAGTATATGTATAGCATAACCGGACACAACTAACAACATATGCATTTATTTGAAGATTACATTTCCTAATGCAACCGGGTTTAAAACTAAACATACCCTAAACAAATTTTTTTTCTTCCATTTTCGCGTTTTTTATTTCATACTAATACAATAAACATCTGATTAATCCAACAAGGTTAACTTAACTCCTACAAGTTAAAATAAGTTTCTTACCGGTTACCGTTGCCTAGAAGCTTAGTGAAGATAAGTAGCCTGATACTAATACGAGTATACGAGTTTGGGAAATAGTGGGCCCGGTTACGAGGCATGTTGTTATAACTTATAAGTTATAAGCTAGGCATAGTAGCCATCTACCGGGAACATGGGAGTCAGGTGGGCCTAAGTAAGCATGCATGTACTGTGTTGGTGGGCCATACCTATTATTATTAGACATCCTACCATAGAAGCTCTGTCAGCAGCAATGTTAGTATGTCGGTGGTACGGTTAGCAAGATTGGAGAAAAAGAAACCAAAATAGAGGAAGAAATATTATCTTAAAACATTCTGATCTTCATTCCAAATCAAAAGTAACTAAATAGAATTCCAATTACAAATGACACCCCAAACTAAACCAAAATAGCATACCACTCCCTAACATGAAAATAACAATAAAACATAAATATAAATAATATAAATTACGTAACAGTCGGGGTGCTATGATTCCATTGGGTCGGGGTCTTTTGGGTTGAGGTTTTGCAGCTTCTGTGGCTCATTTTTTTGTAGGCCTTTGCTTTCTCCTGCTGAAGAATCCGTTTCTGAAGTGGCCCTATTGGATACTTGTCTTCAAGCTTGTGATCTTATTCTTCACTGCACTTGATGACTGCCTTTAGAGCGGATAGTACGTTCTCTTTCACTGACATCAATCTGCAATTTGAAATTTGAAATTTATATCTTAGGGATGTGTTTTAATGTAGTAATTTTGACCCATTAATGGGTTCATTTAGGTCATATTATGTATTCTATATCTAACAAGTAAACTTTAAAAACTACTTATACAAATGAAACTGACCAAATTGGTTGATCTGGTTTATTTCATAACTGATGGGCAAAATGAAATTGATCATGTGGGTTTAGGCTTGTAAACAAATCGTACGAACAAGAAGATAACATGTTCGTGTCTGTTAACTTTAATTGAACAAACGATCCAACATGAACAATTAAATGAATGAGGCTTTCTTGTTCGTGTTAATTCGTTAAGAAAATGAATGTGTTCGTGTTCGTTCATGTTTGTTTGTTAATAGTATAAACAAACAAAGACAATTGAACAAATATGAACAAACTTAACTTAGTAAATTAAAAGTAAACGAGGACATCCGTACTAAAGTTGTAATAAAACTAGACTGAATTGTAAAACGTGATATTTTAATCTGATAAAGCTAAATTAAATTGTTATAGGCCTAATTATTTTTAAACAAACGAACTTGAATAAACATAAACCAATGAACATAAATGAACGTTCACGAACATAAATGAACGAACATGGTTTTGTGTTCGTGTGCATTCGTTTAACTAATGAACTACAAATTGTTCATTTTTGTTTATTAAATAAGTGAGCTTCCTGTCGAACGGTTCACTTAGTTCGTTTACAAGCCTAAGCCTATGTGGGTTTAGTGGTCGAAAGTGACTTGATCTAATAATTAATTAAAATAACTAGGTTGTAAATCCACCGCATTGCGGCGGCGGGCACGAATTCTATTGGTATCGGTTAGGTTTGTACTGGTATTAATATTAAACCCAACACAAATTAGTTAACATATATCTAGATTAGTAGTGACACTCGTATAACATATGATACAAAAAACTAACATACTTAAAACAATGTTTGTTCGGTCGGGAAAACACGATCATTGTAGCAATGAGTCGACACGAATTTGATCAGTATCGGCTACATTTGTAATGGTTAGGACATAACTCATAAAGTAGTTCTGTCAAATTAACATATTTAAACAAAAACATGGGCGTTATGTTGACGATTCGATGCGAATTCGGTCGATATTAATTAGGTTCTAATACAATAATTTAAAAAGAGCCAAGTGGTCAACCTAACCCGTTTTGGCCCACAGCTATAAATATACCCATTTTGTACCCCACCTGCCCGACCCACCCATGTTGTAAAGTAACTGAGTCAAGTAAGCTTCGGTTATCAGTTTATTAAATGTCCCATCTTAATATGGAAAACATATATATGCTCCTAGATTTTGTAAAGTACATAAAAGTTAACTACTCAAATTAATATAACTATTTTGAGACTATTCTGAATATATTTTCTCCAAAATTATTATGTGATGCACAAAATGAGCAACAAGCCTGTGCACGAGGAGCAAGAAGGCATGAGCTTCTAATGATCGAGTTCCCATTACTTGCATCCACATCAAGATAATCTAAGCAATAACCTTCCCGCGGTCCTTAACATCTTTAGATATAACCTTTGCATCACACCTATCATTTGATAACAGACACTCCATTAACATGATACATGACGTCCTTCCTTCTTTGATCTAAAATATTTGATTTTTTTTTTCCAAAACCAGACAACCAGGATCAATCGCTGCCTTCAATGCAACTAGAATCTCCTCCTTTGTAAAAGCAAGATTCTTTCGGTTATCCGATATAAACTTATGAAGCCCCAATGCATCATTCAAGCTCCTTGCATAATTTAACAAGCCTGGGGTTCGATAGTACCTTTATCTCACTATCAGATAACTTTTTCATACAATCAGTTGCAACAGAATCGGGATGCGTGATTGTAACAACCGCAACATTCCGCTGCAGCATGCTGCAGTCTTTCCAATGCATATTCTTCTTTGGCAGCTACAGTTGCTTGACGGGTCTCGAGAATTAGTTGGGATTTTTAATTCTTTTTCTTGGGCTTCTTGCATGGTGAACCGCCTCTTAACGACTTCTCGAGCCCGTGAAAATGGTCCTCAATTTTTTTCTATTTCTAGCCGAGGGTCACGGCTCAATAACTTTCAAGCTCAGTGAACGCTTTCTGAAGTTGTTGGATTTTAGAGTTGTGTCCGTTGGAGTTGATTTATTGTAAGGCCCCGAACCCGGTGACCCTACTTTAGCGTCGGATTTACTCATAAACACAGTTCTTCAAATCAGAGTTTTTTTTTTAAAACTTTTCGCGGAATATAAAACATCAATCATTTGTTACAAAACATTAAATCTTTTCTTTGATACCATAACACAAAACTTTATTTTTAAAACATCTTTACTTCTTTCTTCAGATGCCAGCCGTTCAATCCATGCCGTGTGTCATCCTCATGCTAACTCTATAATCAGCTAACCTGCGTGCATACTAAAAGTCAGCTGCGCTGAGTGAGTTCTAGTTAATCAGGCAACATACAATTTATTCCCATATATTTCTTCCCGTATCCAAAGACACATATTACTACCTTACCCTCGTATAAATATCCATAGGAGGATCGTCACGTAATATCTATTAAAAGAACCATTACCATTACCATACTATATATAATTTCCATAGGAGGAACACTCTGTATACTTTCCATAGAAGGAACACTTTACTATCCATAGAAGGAACACTATACTTTCCATAGAAGGAACACTATACTTTCCATAGAAGGAACACTATACTTTCCATAGAAGGAACACTATCTATAAGTTATTATTTAATATCCATGTAAGGAGCTATTCACTTCCCTTGACGATACGTGCAATATCCGAAGATCGTTCACGTACCGACAAGCTTTCATTCATAATGTTCATACATCATCCTTACATTACATACAATATTAATATCTTTATTTATATCCCGACAGTACGTGCAATATCGAATATTAGTAGGGTTCGGTTCCCTAGTTCTCGAATATTAGTATGGTTCGATTCCCTCTTCGTTACCATACAACCATACATCATACCTCGAGTATTAGTAGGGCTCGGTACCCTTTTCGTAACCATACAGCCATACATCATACCTCGAGTATTATTAGGGCTCGGTACCCTTTTCGTAACCATACAACCATACATTATCATTTCTTTCTTCTATTATCTCTATCATGTTCATACACATAAACATACATGACATACTTACCTTATACATAACGTTACAACCTGACAGTACGTGCAATATCCGAAGATCGTTCACGTACCATCAAGCAATCATTCATACATTTCACATTATCCACATAAGGCATACACTTATCTCTTAGGATAAGTGTATTAACAAACATATTGAGTACGCACACAGCCCCGAAAACATAACAAGGAATGGGGCTAAAAACTCACCTGAACTCTGCTTCTTCCTCTGGTAGCTGTAAATCCCTTCTTTAATGAGCTCGGCTGACTGTACAAGTTACACGTATCAATACTCGCCTGATCTAATCTGGTGGCCTAGTATTAGCTTACTTTTACTTATCGCTTTTAATTTATTTTCTAATCGAACTTGGCTTTAGACGAAGTTAACCCTCGGGCGAACTTAGCTCTAGGCGAAGTTAACCTTAGGCGAACTTAGCTTTAGGCGAAGTTACCTGCTAGGCGAACTTAGCTTTACAACGAAGTTGCCATCAGGCGAACTTAGCTTCTGGCGAAGTGGTCATCAGGCGAACTTGGCCTCAGGCGAAGTTACCAGTTAGGCGAACTTAACTTTACAGCGAAGTTGCCATCAGGCGAACTTAGCTTGCAGGCGAAGTTCATCAGGCGAACTTAGCTTGAAGGCGAAGTTCATCGCTTTGAAGGCGAAGTTGCCCAGATGCAGGCGAAGTTGCCCAGACAGCCGCTGTTCGGTTTCTTTCCAGCATTTTGAGCGATTTTAACACCCTTTCTATGGTTCAATATCACCCACTACGCTTCCCGACCATTTTCGGTCGCTTATACACTAACAGCTTGGATCTTTAAACTTCAAAGATCAAGAATCATACCTTTTTGAGCTTTGTTTGGATCTTGTTTACTTGTTAATCACAACCAACCGCTCTCTCTCTCTCTCAGATCTGCCCGATTCTTCCCTTGGCCCGGTCGGCGAAGTTGTGGTGTGTGGTGTGTGTGTTTTGGAGTGTTAGAAAACAAATAGAATGAAAGATATTTTGGGTTTAGGGGATATTTATATCCCTTAAATCCCATGGACCTAAGGCCCACTCTCATTTAACCCATCTCCATTAATCCAAGTCCATAACCCACATCCATTACCCAACACTAGCCCGACCCATACCAACTCCTACTCTATTATTTATTTCCTGACAACCCGAGTAAACTTCCCATCTATTATTAAGTAATATAATTAATATTATTTTGGAAATTTCGGGATGTTACAAGTCTACCCTCCTTATAAGAGGTTTCGTCCTCGAAACCTGCTTAATCCTTGTAAAAGGAATACTTCCTGTATTCACATTCTTTCTTGAACCGACTTAGCTCCCTAACTTACCGGTTTATCCATTGTCTTACAATCAATGAGTGATGTTAATTAATTTTAGCTTCCTAGGTAGCCTGTCCATGAAGTCCTTGGTGATACACTTTCTTATCCAGACTTTGCAAGTGCATATCGCTTCCACAAGCATACTCTTCTTTCTTGTCCTTTAAATAGAAACATTGCACTTACTATCATTACACTTAGCACTGAATGATCATTCCGTCCCATTACAACCTTTAGCAAATATACTGCTTTGCAATACGTTCAAAACATATTAATTCCAAAAAAAAAAAGGAAACCTCTTCAGTTTCTTCTTAATGGTTACTTCTTAGAAATCCCTTTGTCTATTCCTTGAGAGAGAACACTTCTTGCAATTCTTAAGCGCATCCATTGCATAACTTGTCGGAGAACTCCTTAAGTCACCACTTATACCTTCTTTCATTTTCAGCTCTGCATCAACATGTAAGGTTCATGAGTTATAGCTGTCCAAGGTAGCTTGATCATGAAGTCCATGATGATACATCTCCCTCTTTCTTGAATAATCAAGCCTCACGTTGTCCTATGAATCCATTGTTGTTTGCCGTTGCATATCAGGCTGCCTGACCTATCGTAACCAATTACCTTAACCGACTTCCTTTCTGGCATGTCTTGACTTTCTTTTATAATACCATTCTATCCTTTCCATTCCAGAGGACTTCCTTCCATGATCACATGATTATCAATTACTCACTAATCATTTGTGCCAAGACTCGTCTAAACCCTATCTACGCTTTCCTTGCATGTCTTTCCACCTTTTGTCCCTGGTTTCTAGCATCCTCTTGCGGTGTGACCGTCGGCTCCATATTCGTAACACATGGGGTTGTTCTTATCTGTGTATGCAAAGTATCAAGTATATCCATAGCTGTCACATACCATGGACTCATCTTCATTTGACTTCTACTTAAGCATGTGACTTCCATTAGTATACGCCTTCATTATAACCGACATCTAGACTTATGACCTTCATCCAAAGACTTAAACATTATCAACTCATTCTTACCTTCTATACGAGCTTTAAGCTCAAACGTCAAATCCAGTCCCAAACGACATCGAACTCTCTTAAGGTCAATCATAAAGAGTAGCAAGGAACTCGCATCCTTCTAATTCTACCTTACAATTCTTAACCATCCTCATATTTTAACGAAAGTATCGCTAGTGGTCTCTTCCATATGGTCTCAGGTACACAACTAGATTCTTCTTAGCGTCTTCTTTCATATTCACTACACTATGTAGCCTCATCCTTTCATGCATGTTTACTCAGGATATCTTGACAATCACCGTCCTTCTCAATCACCTCCGCTTCCTCATCATTCGCTTCGTTACTCCCGATCCCAGCAAGTTCCTTTATGGAGTTAACCATTGCAGACATACTACATTTCTTGACTCATTCTAGTTGGCTTATCTCTGTTTCTTTCATGTTGCCTCCACTTGGACTTCCCAGTTCGAGCTGCATTTGATGCTTCAGAGAACATTTTTGGCATTGTAGTGCGATACAATTTTAGCAACTCCATTAATATTTTACTACAAGCTCCAAGTGTGGTCCTTCTTCAATACTTCCTAAAGTTGAAGTCCTGCTGCTTTCGTACATCGCTTTGTCACCCTCTTCAAAAAGGGTGTCTGGTTGGAAGGTATTTTACCACAGCGTCCAGTACGACCTCCTTTGTATCGGTCATCTATCTTATCTCTAAGGAAACACAAACGTTATCTCTCTAGGAATTATTTAGCACATTATTCGTAAGGTAAATAGTTAATGACAGTGGCCAAGTGTAATTAACTCTTAACATTACTCCTCAGGATCTACATATTTCCCGTTGTGATTTCACTTGTGCTAGTTTCTACTTCACACACAACCATAATCATACATATAACCTACATTCTTATCCTTAGCAATTAAGCTAGCATACACACATTCCTTTTTTAGCAATTTAACTAGCATTCAAACATTCTTTCTATAGCAATTAAGCTAACTTCCTTACACATTCTTACGTTATACATGAAATTAATCATATACTTTTACCTTTAACGAGCTTGCTTGTGTGACACATGGCTATCTTGAACTGGCATCTTCTTTCATTTCTTACTTTAATCCCATTCTCTGTTCGAGTCTAAGCATGTAGGATGCTTAAATCTCTCGAACTTTGCTCTGATACCAACTTGTAAGGCCCCGAACCCGGTGACCCTACTTTAGTGTCGGATTTACTCATAAACACAGTTCTTCAAATCAGAGTTTTTTTTTAAAACTTTTCGCGGAATATAAAACATCAATCATTTGTTACAAAACATTAAATCTTTTCTTTGATACCATAACACAAAACTTTATTTTTAAAACATCTTTACTTCTTTCTTCACATGCCAGCCGTTCAATCCATGCCGTGTGTCATCCTCATGCTAACTCTATAATCAGCTCACCTGCGTGCATACTAAAAGTCAGCTACGCTGAGTGAGTTCTAGTTAATCAGGCAACATACAATTTATTCCCATATATTTCTTCCCGTATCCGAAGACACATATTACTACCTTACCCTCGTATAAATATCCATAGGAGGATCGTCACGTAATACCTATTAAAAGAACCATTACCATTACCATACTATATATAATTTCCATAGGAGGAACACTCTGTATACTTTCCATAGAAGGAACACTTTACTATCCATAGAAGGAACACTATACTTTCCATAGAAGGAACACTATACTTTCCATAGAAGGAACACTATCTATAAGTTATTATTTAATATCCATGTAAGGAGCTATTCACTTCCCTTGACGATACGTGCAATATCCGAAGATCGTTCACGTACCGACAAGCTTTCATTCATAATGTTCATACATCATCCTTACATTACATACAATATTAATATCTTTATTTATATCCCAACAGTACGTGCAATATCGAATATTAGTAGGGTTCGGTTCCCTAGTTCTCGAATATTAGTAGGGTTCGATTCCCTCTTCGTTACCATACAACCATACATCATACCTCGAGTATTAGTAGGGCTCGGTACCCTTTTCGTAACCATACAGCCATACATCATACCTCGAGTATTATTAGGGCTCGGTACCCTTTTCGTAACCATACAACCATACATTATCATTTCTTTCTTCTATTATCTCTATCATGTTCATACACATAAACATACATGACATACTTACCTTATACATAGCGTTACAACCTGACAGTACGTGCAATATCCGAAGATCGTTCACGTACCATCAAGCAATCATTCATACATTTCACATTATCCACATAAGGCATACACTTATCTCTTAGGATAAGTGTATTAACAAACATATTGAGTATGCACACAGCCCCGAAAACATAACAAGGAATGGGGCTAGAAACTCACCTGAACTCTGCTTCTTCCTCTGGTAGCTGTAAATCCCTTCTTTAACTGAGCTCGGCTGACTGTACAAGTTACACGTATCAATACTCGCCTGATCTAATCTGGTGGCCTAGTATTAGCTTACTTTTACTTATCGCTTTTAATTTATTTTCTAATCGAACTTGGCTTTAGGCGAAGTTAACCCTCGGGCGAACTTAGCTCTAGGCGAAGTTAACCTTAGGCGAACTTAGCTTTAGGCGAAGTTACCAGCTAGGCGAACTTAGCTTTACAGCGAAGTTGCCATCAGGCGAACTTAGCTTCAGGCGAAGTTGTCATCAGGCGAACTTGGCCTCAGGCGAAGTTACCAGTTAGGCGAACTTAACTTTACAGCGAAGTTGCCATCAGGCGAACTTAGCTTGCAGGCGAAGTTCATCAGGCGAACTTAGCTTGCAGGCGAAGTTCATCGCTTTGAAGGCGAAGTTGCCTAGATGCAGGCGAAGTTGCCCAGACAGCCGCTGTTCGGTTTCTTTCCAGCATTTTGAGCGATTTTAACACCCTTTCTATGGTTCAATATCAACCACTACGCTTCCCGACCATTTTCGGTCTCTTATACACTAAAAGCTTGGATCTTTAAACTTCAAAGATCAAGAATCATACCTTTTTGAGCTTTGTTTGGATCTTGTTTACTTGTTAATCACAACCAACCGCTCTCTCTCTCTTTCTCGGATCTGCCCGATTCTTCCCTTGGCCCGGCCGGCGAAGTTGTGGTGTGTGGTGTGTGTGTTTTGGGGTGTTAGAAAACAAATAGAATGAAAGATATTTTGGGTTTAGGGGATATTTATATCCCTTAAATCCCATGGACCTAAGGCCCACTCTCATTTAACCCATCTCCATTAATCCAAGTCCATAACCCACATCCATTACCCAACACTAGCCCGACCCATACCAACTCCTACTCTATTATTTATTTCCTAACAACCCGAGTAAACTTCCCATCTATTATTAAGTAATATAATTAATATTATTTTGGAAATTTGGGGATGTTACATTTATCCTCTAGCGTTTTTTGACATTATGGTTCATTTAGTTTTGCATTTACATGATGAAGCGATTCGTGGAGGTCTAGTATGTGTGAGATGGATGTATTCATTTGAAAGGTATATGAAAAAACTAAAAAATTATGTTAGAAACAAAGCAAGGCCGAAAGGTTGTATAGCTGAGGTTATGTCGCGGAAGAAGTTTTGTTCGAGGTACCCTCGAGATGTCCAGACTCAGGTCAATCGCCCTGACAGAAACGAGGATGTCATTATTGAAAAAGAAAGTTGTGGGTGCTCGAGTCTAAATGTCGCCCAACTAGTGCAACGAAGATCAAACAACTTTTCGTAAGCGAAAAGTTTAACAAAGAATGGTTTGTACTTAATAGCTGTGAAGAAGTCCGGAACTACATGAAGTAAGTGTTCTAATCTTCAACTTTTCATTGTTTGTTAAGTATTTATTTTTTCGTTACTTACTCAATAATCTCTTATAATTGGCCACAAAACTTTTCATTGTTCTCTCCTTCCACTGACCTAGAGTTTTGCGTTGTGTGTCGTATGTCGATAGAAATAATTACCATAAACCTAACACCATTGACTTGATAGCTGTGAAGAAGTCCGGAACTACATGAAGTAAGTGTTCTAATCTTCAACTTTTCATTGTTTGTTAATTATTTATTTTTTCTTTACTTGTATATTTTTGGCATCAATTTAGTGAATTCAAATATTAAAATCCCCGAGTTAATGTTAAAAGCAAATTTCCGAAGTGATTTCTAGAGAAGGTAATACATATATCACACACATTACTTTATATTTGTTAGGTAATACACATATAACACGCATTTCTATATATGTTAGGTCTATTCGATGAAAATACAAAATTCTCCAGAATTCCACCCAAGAGTTGTATGCTCTTTTAGTGGGTGTGGATGTACATGTCTTTACTTACACCACTTGTATAGTCAATGGTGTTAGGTTTATGGTAATTATTTCTATCGACTTACGACACACAACGCAAAACTCTGGGTCAGTGGCGCGGGAGAACAATGAAAAGTTTTGTGGCTAATTATAAGAAATTATTGAGTTGCATTATCATGGATATTAAACTGTCTTATTTCGGTGCAAATGGTTCGATACTCGAAAGGGTGTTAGATATGAAAATAATATCACTAGTATCAACAAATAACACAATGGGGCAAAGAAGATCAACTCATATTTCATCGCAAGCCAAATAAGTGCTCTACATCCAAGAACCTTCTCAAGGAAACCAAAAGAATAACCGGTGGGTCCTCGAGGACATTAATCATCGAAAAATTTGGGATCTACCATTAAACAATGGCAGCGTCGAGAATTCTCAAAATGGTGACCATGACTCACCCGAAGATCTTGACGTTATTCAAAACACCTCTTCAGATGTTATAAGGTTGTTTGCCGAGTTTGGTCAATACTTTCCAAACAGTATTGCCACTTAGGGTTGGTTAGGATGGTCAACAGCAATACTACCAAACCAGCAGTTGTTTATTTACTTACAGTAGTTTATCAAGTACTAGGGATATTGGACGAGATATTTTTTACCGGGTGTGATTGGTTTATTTATTTTAACAAGTACTAGTATCATTTCACTAACATGAAAGAAATGCACAGAACTGCTTTTTTTAAAAACTGCTGGTTAACATCTTCATTGGCAGTTCATGAAATCTGACATTTTATGCTTGTAAGGAATCAGCAGTTTGACATTTGTTTTCTTGCAGGTTCAGCACGAATAGCAGATCGCCTCCGGAGCCCTGACACTTGAACCGTGCACAGATGCCGTCACCTTAGTACTTGGCAAAGAGAAAGGTGGGTTTTTAAAAGGGATTGCGTACGGACTGACATCAGGTAAATATTGGGGTGTGATTCGTGTAAAAGACTCGTTTAAGGAACGAATTGCCCAACTTGAGTATGAGGCGGCGCAGAGAGATGAAGTGGTGAACAAGTTGACTGCTCTACTAGAATCCACGAATGCTATGCTATCAAGCCGTGATAAGGAGGAGTTAGCATTTTAGGCCAGGTTTAGACATCTCGATGGAATGTTTTCAGCAAGTCAAGTAAGTGACGTATGTTACATATAAACATATTAATTAATGCATTCTACATACATAATTGGCACTGTTTGTTGTCACAATTCGTAGGTAAATGTTGTTCCCATTCAGGTTGGTTCTAACCTAAGTACTTGTGCTGTGGGGAAAAATAAAATGCCAACACCAGTAAGTATTTGATAGTTTTTCTTTGTTTATTACAACTTTCCATGTGATTTTTCATTTTCCATAACCTAATACATTGATTTGCAGCCAGTTATGTGGGAAACATCCTTACCTTAGGTGAGGTTGTGCAATAAGAATCCGCTCCTCAGGTAAGCATTTGACAGTTTGATTCATTTTTTTTAATAATTAACTTTCCATGTGAGTGTGCTGATTTTTTGTAAGTTAATTGTAGGCCAAGTCTGTGGATAAAATAGTTGTCCAAATGGTAGTCACTCCCCAGAACACGACATCAGTAAGTATTTGACAATTTCGGTACTTTTTATAATTCGTTTTCAATGCGAGTGTGCTCATTTTCTATTACCAAATTGCAAGCCAAGTCCGTGGACAAAATGTTGACCAAAAGGTAGTCGATCCCCAGATCGCGACATCAGTAAGTATGTGGCAATTTCAGTTTTGATATTTTATAACCTAATAAGTCTAGCAATTCCAATTTCTTTTATATTACCAATGAAGCCTATGGAGAACAATGTTGACCAAACAGTAACACAACTACCCCACGCTCCGGATAGTAACGACTCCAAAAAACCAACAGTACTTGACAATTTCATATTTTTTTCGAGTTTTTCATTTAATTGTTGATCGATTTCCATCCATAAGCTGATTTATTGAATGGTTTTTAGGTAAAACGGAGAAGCCGTAAGATGTATCTACGGATGAAGCTTCCCCACCTCCTGAAATAAATGTGTGTACTGTGCGAAACATTGTTAATTTCCCACAATCCATGGTATGTACTTATATTGACTTCAACTAAGCCATCTTAATTTCGCATGCTTGTTTATAGGTGTATGAGTGTGGTTTGTGTCTGAACGACAAGCGTAACAAGGTGGCACATGGTAGAATTCACTGGTCACCTGTTCCACAACAGTTGTATGGAAAAGTAATCCCGGAGGGTTGCTATAAAGTTAGTATTGATGAAGCCATAAAGGAACATGCAATTATTCTATGTGAGTCAGGTGAAATTATGACTGTTGGTGACACAATTGGTATTTTTTTTGCTTGGCCAGAAAACCTAATTTCATGTGACTCATAGGTTTGTTCCCTTTTATTTATATTCAAGTACAAATATCAGGGGTGTTCACGGTTCGGTTTGAAACCGTAAAACCGTTCAAATCGGTCATCGGTTTGGTTTCATGGTTGGTTTTTTTCATAACTATCGGTCGGTCGGTTTCAAAAGATTCAAATTGTAGCGAACGGTTTGGTTTACAGTTTACAACAAAAACCAATTGTGTATTAATTTATTTATATTTACCCAAACCATTAAACCAAACCGTTACTAACGGTTTGGTTTGGTTCGGTTTAAGAGTCCTACGGTTCGGCTTTGGTTTACAAGCATAAAAACCGTTACTAACGGTTTGGTTTATGGTTTGACTAAAAAACCGCGAAAACCGAACCGTGAACACCCCTAACAAATATCACAAGAGAGCATATCTTTAATTATACATATTTGTTATTCATATTCTGTTGTTCCAGCTACCACCACTCCCATCTAAAAAAAACCAGACAAAGCTGGCAAGAAGTCAAAGTTAAAGTACACAACGATAGACAGGGTGAACAAACAGAAGACAAGGAGCAGTGCCAAAAAAACCGACGCCTTGGCTAGTATATAGGTAGTCATTATTTTGTATATATATAGGTATAGCTTATTTTGCATATATCTTACAAAAAGATGTATAGATTTGCTTAAGTGAATATTATTATTAACATAATTGTTTCTTATTTTGTTTTCTCATGCAAGTTTACAACTATTTTATATTACTACACAAAAAATAAAAGTAATTATATATTGCCGAATTACACAATATTGGCCACACAGAAACACATTAAATAGGTGTGGCCAAAAGTAAGACAATAGCCACACTTCAAATTACAAAAATTAGAGTCTATAAATAACCATTGGCCACAACACAAACATTGTTGTGTGACGGAATGATAGCAAAGTTGATGGTGATAACAAATTATGTGTGGCTAAAAGTGTGACATAGCCACACCAAAACCACAAAAATTCGTGTGGCTATAAATAACCATTACCCACACCATGCTTGCTTCGTTTTTCATGTGTTTGACGGAATCATGCTTGTCGCAATGTTCGCTTACCACAACCCTATTGGTCACATTATTATAAAATTCATGTAGCTGAAACAAATTACCTTTCTAACTTTCTAAAATAAGTAATCTAATCGAATTCCACTTTAGCACAAGCTACGGTGTTATTTTTAAAACAAGTTCGGTTAGGTTTTTTTTGTTTTAAAAAAATTTTTGTTTTTTTAAATAAGTTTGTGTTTGTTTATTTTAAAAAATAGTAATTTGATACGTTTGTTTTTGTAAGTAGTTTAAATCAAAAAGTAGATCGTTTTGTTTATTTGTATCAAAAAAATAAAGTAGTTTGGTTAGTTTATTTTTATTAATAAGGTTGTTTGATTTTTTTTTTGGTAAAAGGTAAGTTTGGTTTGTTTATTTTTTGTAAAAATAAGGTTGGTTCGTTTATTTTTGTTTGAAAGGTAGTTATTTGGTTTATTTGTAAAAAAACAAGTTCGGATCATTAATTGTTGTTAAAGCAGTAGTTTGATTCAGTTATTTTTGTTAAATGAAATGAACTAATTGTTTAAAAAACTGACTTGGTTCGTTTCGTTTGATAAAAAGAAATTTGGTTTTTTTATTTTTATTAAGACAAAATAGCAAAACTCGTCCTTTATGTTTGCACGCTTTTTCAATGGTCGTCTTTTAGCAAACTTAATGACAGAAAACATCCTTTATGTTTAAAAATTTTATCACGTTATATCCTTTGGTCCTAACCCAGTTAACTTTTTTTGTTAAATCTAATCATGTGCATTACACATGAAGGTAATTTTGTAATTTAACATAAATAATTTAATAAATAAAACTAAAAGAATAATCTTTTTCCCTCCCTCCTCACGATCCATCCACCCACCATAACTATCCACATATTCTATGTGGACTTGGAAGAAAATCAAAACACAACAAACCATCATTGATTCAAAATAGGGTTTTGTGGTTGAGTTTAGTTTGTTCTAATATAGATCTAGGGATTCGATTATTGTAGATCTAGGCTTAGGTGATGCATCACGGATTAGCCGCCGAAGGGGAATGGGTTAGTTTGATGGCGGCGGTAGTTTATTTGGGGAAGAAGATGACGGTTAAAATGATAAACTTTTATTTATTTAAAGACCAAATATTTAAGTTAATTACATAAATAAACCCTGGGTAAAAAGACCAAATTGCCCTCACATGAGGTGCACATGACGGGGTTTAACAAGAAAAACTAACCCTCGTTAGTGAAAAGGACGAACCGTGCAAGGTTTATTGAACATAAAGGATGTTTTCTGTCATTAAGTTTGCTAAAGGACGATCATTGAAAAAACGTGCAAACATAAAGGACGAGTTTTGCCATTTTGTCTTTTGTTAAAAAGTAGTTCGGTTTGTTAATTTTTGTTACAAAATTTGACTAGTTTATATTTGATAAAAGGTGAAGGGGAGACTCAAGGTTACCAATTATACATATAGAGACTCAAATTGTTCATTTTTGAAATCACAGAGACTCAACCAGTTCAATTTTTTTGGGATTCATTGTGTCTTCGCCCTGAAACCATAAGGACGCAACAGTAATTTCCTCTAAGTTAAATTAAAATGTTTCGACATGTGTAGGTTTCATTTATATTTTGTAAACCCCAATTTCAATTTACTATGGTGTTCACCAAATAGAAGTCCATGTATCCCTTTTTTACAAACGTCTTTATGATATTACGTTTAAAAGGCTTGTCATAAATATTTTTTCGGAAGCTAAACTCGTATACCGAAAATCATACGTAACAATAATAAATGTAAAAGATGCATAATCTTTTGAGAATGTATTTGACCATGTGTTGAAATTTGTGACCCATTTGAAATGATCCTGTGACCTAAGTAAAAAAAGTTTAAAATGAGGATTTTGCAGATTTTCATTCTTTATATAAGGTCAAATCACATTATCCTTTTAAAAGTTTAAATCATAATGACTCGAAAAAAATTGATAGTTTGAAATATATGTTTGAAAACATATAAATCACTTTAATATGTATTTAAAATACTTAAAAAATATATTTGAAAACATATGACCGTATGCCATGAGTTTTATAGGTTTTGAAATTATCATGACAGTGTCGGAAAAACAGTTGTCTCACGCAAATGTGAGTGGTACAAAAAATCGAATGTCTCACCTTGCAAGTTTATAATTAAAGAACGCTTCCTGGTATTAAGCACCTAGTTTAACACACAATGTAGTATGTATAGATTAGTATAAAACCAATAATCATAACGATAATCACGAGATTAGAAACTTTACACGTAACCACAATGTCTTACCTTAAAAGGCAGAGCTTTTGGATTCACGTATAAAAGTTTCTTTCGATCAAATAGGATATCGCTATGAAACTCGGGTATTATACCATCTTCTTATATAATATACACATAAATTTCAGAGAGAAACTATGATATGGTGCAAGGAGGAATGTCCCGTTTCAAACCTATTTATAGCAAATTTTGGAAGCCGTCACGATACGCGATGGCCATAAACAAAGGGTGTCGCGTATCGCGAAGAATCTTATAGCTTAGCCGAGTCAGGCCTAGGCATGCGACGTGGCACGCCACGTGTCTCGCCTGCGTAACCTCCACGTTGCGTATCGCAATGTGTTACCTTAATAGGCTATTGCGTATCACTACGCCACAACGTTTCTAGATAATTTTTACACGTCATCGCGTTACGCGATGAGAGTAATCTATACCTGTCCCGTATCGCGATGGGAGGATTATTAAAAATCTTAATTTTTGACAAAAATACTAAGGCTGCTCGCAGCGATGCGAGCGTGCGAAGTGCAAAGTGCGCCATCAAAGCGCCACATTGCGCACTTCACCCGTGCGCGTGCGGGTGCTTCGCACCCTTCGTTAGGACTACTGGTTGTGATTTGTCTTATAAGAACATTAACATATGAGTTTTCTTTTTTATAAAGAACTCACTAGTTTTATAATATAACGATGTGGGACAATAACTTACAATCCTATTTATACCATGGTGGAAGCCTCTCCTTTTCTTTCCCCCACCAATGTGGGATGGAATTTTTTTCATTTATTTCTTTACTTTTATTTTGTGGTTTGTTAATTCAACAATCAGCCCCGGCCACCACCAACTCCGGCCACCACCATCTTCTCTCTCTAAACTTTGGCAACCACCATTCAACACCATCAACATCGGCCACCACCATCCTCTCTCACAGTACATACCACTCAATATCCGTAATATTTTTCCAACCCACCTTCTCTTGGAGATCTTTCAGCAAATGAATACTCCACCTTCATATGTTTGAGTATAGATATATTTTTCTTTAAGATCAAAACCATAAATGCTTGGATCTTGAACACCACATATTCCCAAAACAAACAAATCACATTCCCATGAGACGCACACCTCACATGCAAAAAAGCTCCATATAACACACCACATTCCCAATGGTTAAAAACCTTTTTCAAATGTTGAATAACTACATCATTTGAGCTAGCATTATCTAAAGTCGTAGTCAAAACATTTTTTAAGCCTCGTTCAACTAAACACTTTTCGACCGCTCTCCCGATTAAAACCCTCGAATGACCAACAATTGGATAAAAATATATAACTATCTTATGCGAGTGCCAATCATCATCTTTAAAGTGTGCAGTCAAACACATATACGATAAATTTTGACCCAAAGACTAAGTGTCTGTTGTTAAAGATAGTTTCGAGGATACTTTTAAAGATGTTAACTAATTGGCTCCTTTAATGAATAAAAAAAAAGTCTATAGCAATCTCTAGTAGCGGTTGAACATGAAGGTACAACAAAATATGGATTTATAACCTTGCAGAATTCATGAAAACCTTCCCGATCCACAAAAGAAAAAGGTAACTCATCAAGAATCGATATTTTTGTTAAAGCTCTCCTAATTATTTCTTGGTTAAACTCCCATAACTTAGGAACGATTTCAATGGAACTATCTTCATCAACATGTGTTTTCGACTCAAGTTTAATTAGTTTTTGTCTTTTATCAATATTTGGAGGATACTTTTTGCAAGTCTTATTGTAATTTTGCAAAATAGTAGTCTCACTTTTTGCAAAGCCTATTATAGTGATCGATCATTTATATCTTGTTTTTTCCATATGAGTGGTTTAAGAGTCACTTACAATGAAAGGTACACTTGAGGTTTTTTTCGTTTTTTTCTTTTTTTGCTTCTTTTGATAAGTGTTAGACATCGCCTCATTTTCAGAAAATTGCTCATAGTCAAAATCATTTGCTTTAGTATTGTCCTCCATTTCACAACTTAATCTGTAAAGAAACAAATTTAATGTCAAATAGCAACCTATAACAATTAATACCAAATTTAATGTATAACATAACTTACAATCTAATGTATACCATAACCAACAAAGTAACAGTTAACAGTTAACAATCTAGCAAAGTAACAGTCTGTAATACTTTGTTAAGTAACATATATGGATATGTAAGTAAAAAATCTTTGAAACAACCCTTATATTTAACAATCAAACAATAAATAAGTAATTAACAATTTGACAAACCAGTAATTAACAATCTATGAAACAAATATGAAAAACTTCTAACCTTATCGAGAATGAAGAGACCGCGACTTGCGAATGACTTGGTGGAGTGGAGGCTAGATCTATGGAGGAGAGTTGAGGGGGATTCGGACGTTGGTGGTAAGTGGTGGAGGAGAGTGGAGGTTGGATCTGTGGAGAAGAGTGGAGGCTAGATGCGATTTAAGAATTAAGAAAGGAGAAAGAGAAAGATGTGGGTTTTGAAATAGATTTAGGATTTCTGGATAGTGGATACTGGATATAAACTTTTTCTAAAAATATTAAAATTAATATATTGTATTCAAATCCGAACTTTTGGATATCCGAAGTATCCTAAAAATCTCAAAATTGATACTGCATTCGAATTTTCGGATAGCCGAACTTTAGGATAGTTCGGATACGGATTCAATTTTTTTTTTGAAAACCCTCATGGTAATGCACTAGACAGCACTAGACATACACTGTGAAACAAAATGTTATAAATGCATTTGAACTTTCCTTAAAATAAAATACATTTATACCGGTGTTGGTATCTTTGTATTTGACACCAACCCGCTTTTTGACAACTGTTTTTTTGAAAGATAAGAAGGTAAAGACTTGTTATTGTAAGGTTAAAATTTTATGGGGTGTTTGTGATTGATTATTTACACTACTTATGACTTATTAATCTTCAACACGATCTTTTGTAACGGCTCTTTAATCATCTCTTTCGATAATTCTCTAAGTCATACAACTTAACCCATCGTTATGGTGGCTTCCATGTACTCGACCTCACAAGAAGATATATAGAGCAACATTTGGTTGTTTTTGCATAGCCATGCAACAAGAGAGTACTCGTAATAGAAACCATAAACCGTGGTACTCCATCCATCATCTTCGTCCATGTTGTGACTACTATCACTATATCCGACTAACTTCATAACCCGTGACGTTCATAATTTAACCCGTAACTCGCAGTTCCTTGAACGTACCCCATTATAAGAACGTTTTCACACGGAATCAGTGGAAAATGTTATTCGAATTTATTGTTTAACTTAATTAAATGAGACAAATGATGTTAAGCGATGCTTAAAGATTGGAATTGTGAAAACACTTTGAAAACTGATTAACTTTTAAGTTGTAAAACAAATTGTAAAAAGGAGTGAATACTCCGGGTTTAAGCTTTTGCAAGTCTTTAAATACAGTTTCGTTCAATGGGACATTCTTAACCGGGACCCTATGTGTAATCTTACTTAAAGTGATAATTGAGGAACCGAACTTAACTGATTCTATTATTTAAATCATCCATCTAATTAGTTATACCCGTTTAACAAATATAAATATCATATTTTTCACTGTCAAATGACAAGTTATGTTTTAAAGAAATCAAAAGATTACAAAACCCATTATCAAGAACCAAACACAAACTGAAACCAAAAAATGTTTTATAAGAATCGTTCACTCGGAGGTGATCACTGAGGGTTTTTGCCTTGCATATTCATTTTGAACACTTTACCAATCGATTTCAATATTGAATCTATGGAAGAAAATTTGATGTAGAAGTTTTGGCATTAGGGTTTTACCCCTTGTAATCTTGTATAGCCAGTCAATTAAGGTGTTTTACCCCTTGTATAGCTAGTCAATAAAGGTACCATAGGAACCTAAATTGTGATGGCGTAGCATTACGCCCTTACTTCAAAATCCCACATTTGAATTTTTTTTTCTTATGTTTAAAAAAACAAAACTTGTGTAGCGTTACATCGTAGGAGCGGAGGCTACGCCCTAACCCAATTCTTGGTGGTTTTCCTTCTTTTTTATTACAGATAAACTTTCCAACACTCCGTGTGCTTCTAACTTCTCAGGTTCGTACTTAGTATTCATCACTAGCGCGTCCATTCGCTCGTTTAAGCTTCTTTCACCTACACACAAAAAACTGAACAAAGTAATTGTGTGCCACGAATAAAAACAATTAATAATCATGATATTAAATGTTATAATTAAACACATTATTTAACTCACTCATCAATAGCCTAGGATTGGAGTCTCGAGCATGCAGTTCTGACGTTCGTCAACTTTTCGCATTAGTAAACCGATGCATATTGTATTTCGAACAATAAATCGATGGATGCTATGTTATATTGTGTGGTTTAATGTTTATTCATGATAAATCAACTCAGCCATGTGTCACAATCAAGTTTATTATATTCATTATTTTGGGTATTCAACAAGTCTAGGGACTGAAAATGCCAAATTTCAAACTTCCAAACACTGAAACACGGGGCCATGCTTCCCTTTCCACGCCCCCGTGGTCACCTTTCTTGAATAATACAAAATGTGGTCCTGACACCTCAAAACACTAGGTCGTGCTTCCCTTTCCACGCCCATGTGGTAAGTTCTCAAATGTACTTCCTAACAAGCATTAAATGTGCATGCAAACCTCAAATGACAAGGGCATGTTTTTGCAAAGCACGGGGTTGTGTTTGACGATTTTTCAACCTATAAATAGAGAACTTATGTTCATTGCAAAATGGATGGAATTTCACACACAAACACACACTTTGCTATTATAATCAAGCTTGTTGGAGTTGATTAGAAGGCTTGAAAGGTCTCTACTCAACTAGGAAGAAGAATTATCATCTTTGTGGTTAGATTATCTTAGCTTCATCATATCTACTTCATCTTTCTGTAAGATTCGTAGCTAATTGGTGATTTGTATAATCGATAATCAAATTGATATTTTTGCTATTCATATTAATCAAACAATCAAATTTTATTGGATCTTTAAAATGCATACAACAATGTATCGTCTAAAATACTTTAAATTCTTGCAGGCATAGTTTATAGAATTTTCATTATTAACCATAAACAATTGTAGGCATAGTTTTGTTACTCTGGATTGGTTATTTAAAAAGTGGCAACAATTATATATTTATATTGTTATGATATTTGTTAATATTAATACTTATGTTCATAAAAGAAATCTATAAACATGCTTTTTATAAAGTCTTAGGAATCTCTTAACATTCTATTAATCATCACACACTACAAAAAAAAATGCCAACTAGTGACATACAAAAAGATCTACTAAAAAGCAAAAAAATGTCACTAAAGACTCCTATAAGAATGTGTGGCACGCAAAATAAGTGTCACCCGAAGTGGTGACGCTAAAGCCTTTTAGTGTCACTTTTTTGATATGCCGCACAAAGTTTTTTGGTTTTTAGTGGCACTTATTTTTTTGCCACTATATCAAACAGACTTCCGTGGCATAAGTTTTATGCCCATAAAAAGTAATCCTAGTTACATATTCATACTATTTTTTAGTGGCACTTTTTTTTCTATATTATACAATATAAAATATAAAATAAAAGTTCAATAAAATTGTAAATGTATATACGTATATTATAACTTCTATAATAGGTTCAATTCAAAACATACTCCAAATGTATCCGAAACATAATTTCATACAATTTTTAACTACTTTGAGGTGTATCATGTATCTGTATTATACAATAATGGTTTTGTTATTCTTTTAATCGTGCAATTCAATCTATGTTATGTCTATTCATGCTATGTGTTATGTTGTGGGTATTCAATCAATCAAGTGTGAATCATTAACCTAACAAGCCATTGGTAATGATGATAGATCTATCTGGGTGATGCCCATTCGAAGTTGACCAGTTTTGGCATTTGGAAGTTCGTGTTGGTACATGATGTCAGTAGTTCAGTATATAGTGTCTGTAATCGAGTTAGTATGTTTTGTATTGATGTTTAAGCGAAGTTGTCTCACAAGTTCGCTGATATAGGCGAACTTGTGGAACAAGCGAAGTTAGTGACAACTTCGCCTATACATGTTAAGCGAAGTTGTCGTAGGTTATAAATGCATCGTATCGGCTAGGTTAAGTGACGGAGTTGTTCAGTTTTACGACGTTGTTCATTAACGTGTAATCAGTGATCGGTGTATCACGTGTTATCAGTTGCAATACAACGTGTTCTTGGTTTATTGTAACGTGTGTTTGATTGTGTTTAACGTGTATCGTCTTCTACGCTCGTATCGTCTTACGCAGGGATTCCGCACCTACGTAGAACGAGATATTCCGTGAAGATCCGGCTGGGAACCTACAATTGGTATCAGAGCATTTGCTCGTGATTGTGTGGTTCGGGATTATCACACGGGTGTAGAAATCGTTCCGTTTGACTATTCGCGGGACGAGTTTACGTTAATATACCGAGTTTTTGTGTCCTACTCACCTCCCACCATCAAAAACAACCCATTACACCTTCGCATACCTTGCAAATCGTCAAAATCAAACCTGCAAAAACAATTGTTCATCAGGCGAAGTTGCCGCTACTGTTTGTAGGGTTTAGGAAAAGATATAAGGTTAAGCGAAGTTATCAACAACTTCGCCTACCTCACAAGTTCGCTTAACTTAAGCGAAGTTATCTACAACTTCGCCTAATCAGGCGAATTTAAAAAAAGGAGCGGAGTTAAGAATTCAAGCGAAGTTATGACTTAAGCGAAGTTAAGTTTAACTTCGCCTACAGTACTGTTCAGAATAAAATTTTTATTTTTCGGGTTTCTTTGTGTTTTCGTTTCGTAAAAGATGACTTCCATAAATATTACGGAACTGGTAAAAATGGAGGTGGAAGTAGGTTCAGCTACTAAGGCACCGAAAATGCTTAAGGGAACCGATTTCGTGGCTTGGAAAGATCGGTTTGAGCAGTATGTTAAATATCAAGATGCTAAGATGTGGGTGTGCATTCAAGATGGATACATTCCACCAACGGCTTTGTATGAGGGTCGTGAACAAATTAAGAAATACAATAAGATGGAAGAGGAAGAAAAGAAGATGTATGAGGCTGAAAGCAAAGCTCATGCTGCGATAACAATGGCTCTTCCACAAGAGATTCTTCACACCTTTAGGAAATATAAAACCGCTAGAGAGCTATGGGAAGCACTTGAAAACCGATTTGAAGGTAATGTGGGGATACGTGCATCCAAGATTAAGCTACTCAAAACCCAATTCTCGGTGTTCAAGTACTTGAAGAATGAATCACTTGATGATATCATCACGAGATATTATCACCTGATGACCGAACTCAGCAATTATTCCATTGTTTACAAAGAAGAGGAGATGTAGAAAAACTCCTTGATGCTCTCCCACCGAAATGGGAGATGTACACTGTCTTGATGAGAGAAGATAAAGAGTTTGCCAACATTGACTTGGAAACAGCAGTCAACAAACTACGAACTTTTGAACTTAACATGGTTCGAAAAGAGACACCAACTGATCAGGTTCAGGATCCGGGAATGTATGGTGCGAAAGTTAATTCAAGTTCAAGTTTGAAGTCAGAATCAACTGCTTACTACTCAAAGGGAGACTCGAGCTCTAACTCAACTAATGAAGGTCATGTAACTCTCAACATGGATGGTGATGTGTGTTTCGTAGCTGGTGGAACAAACACTTCTAAACCTCAAACAACAAAGGGTAGTTTTTCTTCAAGTGTTCTGAACAACAACTACTCACAGATGCCCATGAGTTTTAAATCTGCTGAACAACAGTTTGCTCTCTATGCATCTTTCATTGCGTCTTACGAAAATTACATTAAAGGTAAGATTGTTGACCCTGCAACTTTAGACGAAGACTATGATCATATCGATGCTGATGATCTGGAGGAGATGGACCTGTAGTGGCAAATGGCGATGATAGTAAGAAGAGTTAAAAGGTTTATGAAGAAGACTTGTAGAAAATTCGTTGGTGAAAGACCAGGTTTTGATAAGTCAAAGGTTCGGTGTTATAACTGTCAACAGAATGGCCACTTTGCTAAAGAATGCACAGATGAACGAGTAGAACGTAGTCAGAACAGGCCAACACAACCGAATGGGGGAAGTAACAAGAATAGGGCGATGATATCTAGACAGAACGGGGAATACAATTGGAATCTGCAAGTTGAGGAAGTGTTCGAACAGGCCAATTTGGTGAACATCAAAACTGCAGGAAGTGAGAAAGTGACTGGAGAAAATCAAGCTTACATGGCAGAAGTGAACGATCAACTTTCTGAGGTAAGTCCTAAACTCCCTTGTACGAAATGTGAAAATCTGTCTGAACAATTGAAAACAATAACTGATCAGTTTGTTAATTTGGATGCTCAATTTAAAACATTAAAAGAAGATCATCATTACACTAAAACTAGAGAAAACAGTTACAAGGTAAAAATAAAAGCTAGTGAGAAAGATGTCAGAAGTCTTAAAGCCAGTCTAGCTGAAAAAATACAAGTAATTGATCTTAGCTATGAAGTGTTAGAAGAGAAAACCAAACTAATTGCTGAAAGGGATAAACAGATAGCTGATCACCAGGTGAAAGTGGTGGAACTAAACAGAAAGCTTGAGCAATTTAGAAATTCCTCCGCAATACTTGATCACCTCGTAAGTGATCAACGTTCCCCAGTTAAAAGGGGAGGAATTGGATATAATGAAGTTCCACCACCTTATAATCATAACTATACTTATGATCCTAGTAATCAGAAATCTGTTGATGTTGAAATTGGTCAGACAGTTCCTGTTAAGGTTACGATTAAAGATCCAGAAGTTAGTAAAGGCGAAACGAGTAAGCCTGTTTCTAGTGTTAAGATTTCTGTTCCTAGTCCTGTCTCATCAAATTCGGACAAGACATCTGAGTCTAGTGAGACAGAAGAAGAGGCAGTGTTACTAAAAAGTGGAGCGGAACATAAACCAACTGAAAAGAATTCTCCACTAAACCCGTATGTCCCACCATATGTTAGACAAACGGGCAGTAATGCAGCCTCAACATCTAAAACAACTATTGAGAAGAAAGTTGAACACAGGAGTTGTTTCAGATGCAATCAAACAGGACACCTGATTGCTGATTGCCCTATGAATCAGAGATTCAGAGGTATGAGGCCTTCGAAAACTGAGAATAGAACTAACAGTAATTACTATAATGGTAAAAATGAAAACTCATCAAAGTTCAGACATTGGACTAATCCAGGTTTTCAAAGAAGTCGATCTCAGTTTTTCCCTGTTAACAACAAAATCATTAGTAATAATTCATTTAATTCACGAAGGTTTGGATGGCCTCAGAGTCAATCTACTAGAAGGTATCCTTTTAGGACTTATAGAAATCATTCTAATACTAACTTTCGACAGCCAAAGTACGGGATGTATGTTAACAGATTTAATCGACCCAAGACCAACAGGTCTTGGGTCCCCAGATTTTAATCCTTTGCTTTAATCGTGCAGGAACAGTTGAACAGGGTTGCAAACAATCTATGGGTTGTGGATAGCGGCTGTTCCCGGCACATGACGGGTAACAAGAATTTGTTACACGAATGGAAACCTGTTCAGGGAGGTAGAGTAAGTTTTGCTGGAGAGAGTGGTGGAAGAATCACTGGAATTGGGACGGTGACTAATGGTAAAATGAAGTTAGAAAAAGTGAATTTCGTTGAAGAGCTGAAGCATAATCTGCTGAGTGTATCTCAGATTTGTGACAAAGATTACACTTTGCACTTTACCAAAAATGAAGCGATCGTACTGTATCCTGGTTTCAAGATACAGAGGAATGGGTAGTAATGAAGGCTCCAAGGGAAAAGAATACATATGTTATGGACACGAGGTCGACTGAGATGGCAACAGAAGAATCATGTCTTCTGTCAAAAGCAACTGAATCGGAGTCCGAGTTATGGCATCGAAGAATGGGGCATATTCATCTTCGAAAAATGAACTACATTGTCAAGAATGGGCTGGTGCTGGGTGTTCCCTTGAAAAATTTCAACTTTGAAGACCAATGCTTATCGTGCAAAAAGGGAAAGCAACACAAGAAATCTCATCACACCAAGAAGGTTAATTCAATAGTCAGTACCCTAGACCTACTTCACATGGATCTCTTCGGTCCCGTGAATGTAAAAAGCCTAGGTGGAACATCATACTGCTTGGTGATAACTAATGATTTCTCTCGATATTCTTGGGTATATTTCCTGAAGACAAAGGATGAAGCGGTTCAGATGGTAATGAATTTGATTACCAAGGTTGAGAATATTATGGGGAAAAAGGTTAAATACATCAGGACTGACAATGGGACAGAGTTCAAAAACTATCAGATGGAGATATTCTGCTTACAGAAAGGGATAGACCACCAGTACAGCACTCCGTATACTCCGCAACAAAATGGAGTGGCTGAGAGGAAGAACAGAATGCTAATTGAAGGAGCCAGAACCATGCTGGCTGATTCTAAACTTCCTGTGGTGTTCTAGGCTGAAGTTGTTGCTACAGCCTGTTATATCCTTAATAGAGTTTTAACTGTTAAAAGATTGAATAAAACATGTTATGAACTTATACATGGTAGAAAGCCTAACTTGAGTGGTCTCGAACCATTCGGGTCCCCGTGTTCGATATTAAAGACGAACTCAAAATTTGGTGAAATAGCCGACGAAGGTATTTTAGTCGGATATGTTGTTGGGACACCCAACAGACGAGTCTTTAATCTATCGACCAGCAAGGTTGAGGTGGTGTGTAACACTGACATCACAAGTTACAAATCACCAAAACCAAGCACGGGACCCGCTGGGGCTTTCGACTATGATAGGCTTTTTAAATCTTTTAATTTTCCTTACTTGGATCGTGCAGAAGTTGATGAGAGAATAGCTACGAAGATGCTTTATGATGAGTAAGAAAATTTTGTGCAACGACCGCAGTACGATGAATGTCAACCTTCCTCGTCAAATGCTGTCGATACCCCTGCTGCCTCTACAAAAGATAAATTCTTTAATCCGTTTCACTCTCAACAACAATTACCCATTGATGAGCTACCTTCGAACCTGGAAGACAATCTGCAAGTCTGTTCGGTTCCGACTACGAGTGTTCACAAAAATCACCCTTTGGAGAACGTGACAGGTGATCTGTCCGACGGTGTACAAACAATACGAAGCTTGAATGAGCACACTTGTGTTTACACAAGCATTAAAGATACAGGCATCATTAACGAATGCTTGTACACCTGCTTCATCAGCCAGATTGAACCAAAGAACTATCAAATGGCTCTCAAGGACAGCTCGTGGGTCGAAGCCATGCAAGAAGAGTTAGCCAGTTCAAGAAGATGGAGGTATGGAATTTGGTTGCAAAACCGAAAAATGTGCATGCGATTGGCACAAAATGGGTTTTCAAATGCAAGAGAGATGAAAAAGGGATAATTATCAGGAACAAGGTGAGGCTGGTTGTAAAAGGTTTTAATCAGCAAGAAGGGATCGACTACAATGAAGTGTTTGCTCCTGTAGCGAGATTGGAAGCGATTCGATTGTTTTTGGCATTTGCTGCACACAAGGAGATGAAGGTGTTCCAGTTTGACGTGAAAAGTGTGTTTCTTAACGGTAAAGTCGATGAGGTTGTGTACGTTGAGCAATTTCCGGGTTTTCCTGACCCAGACTTTCCTGATCACGTGTACAAGCTAAGTAAAGCGCTATATGGGCTACATCACGCCCCTCGTGCCTGGTACGCAACTCTATCCGATTACTTGCTTGAGAATGAATTTGAAAGGGGGAAGATCGATAGCACACTGTTCGTTAAGAGAAATGGAAGAGACTTTCTTCTGGTTCAAGTCTATGTGGACGACATCATCTTTGCTACATCAAAAGTCGCCATGTGTCAGGAATTTGAAGCCGTCATGAAAAAGAGGTTTGAAATGAGTGCTATGGGTGAACTAACTTTCTTTTTAGGACTGCAGGTTGATCAGAAGAAAGATGGGATGTTCATTCATTAGACTAAATATATCCAAGACGTTCTCAAACGCTTCAAGATGGAGGACAGCACTCCATTTGATACTCCAGTTTGCGTCAACCATAATTTGGGTGCTGATTCAGACAGTGATGCAGACGTGGACCCCACCCAATATCGGGCAATAATAGGTTCTTTAATGTACTTAACTGCATCTAGACCTAATATTATGTTTGCAGTTTGTCTTTGTGCTCGCTTTCAGGCAAACCCAAAGGAATCTCACTTGAAGGGTGTGAAGAGGATATTGCGATATCTCAAAGGCAAGCCTAAGCTGGGGTTGTGGTACACGAAAGGTGGAGACTTGGAGTTAGTCGCCTACACAGATTCTGATTATGGAGGATGCAATCAGAATCGGAAGTCAACAACAGGTGGATGTCAGTTTCTTGGAGGCAGATTAGTGTCATGGCAGTGCAAGAAGCAGACCTCAGTCGCCATTTCTACCTGTGAAGCATAATACATGGCAGCATCGAACTGCTGCTCCCAGGTTCTTTGGATACAACAGCAATTGCGCGATTACTGTCTGAATTTCACTCATACTCCTATTTGCATAGATAACACTGCTGCTATCTCAGTAACTAACAATCCCGTAAAGCATAGCAAAACTAAACACATTGACATCCGTCATCATTTTATACGGGATTGTGCTGAGAAGAAATTGATTGTGCTTGAAAAGGTTGATTCGTTAGATAATTTCGCTGATTTGTTTACTAAAGCGTTTGACAAAACTCATTTTCAAAACCTTGTTGAGCTAAATGGGATGATCAATCCCGAGTAACCGTGTTTTTCGTTTGTTTATTAAAAAAAAAAAAAAACGTCACTATCGCTTAGAATTATGTCGGTTGCTTCAGTTTGAAGGACATATCTTCGGATATGTTTGGTCCTCATTTCTACCTGTAGAGTATGAGGATAGCCATTAACTAGATGACTGAAAGTGACCGGGGCGGTTTATGATGTGTTTTTATTCTTTCGCTGAAAATTAGTCGTTCATACTTAGTTAGAAGGACACATACTTGTATGTGGTGGGTCCAGCTGATCCATTGGATCTTCAGGATAGCCGTTTACCTGAAAACTTCAACTTGATCGGGGCGATAGAAGTTAAAATTTTTTTTGGGAGATGAGATAATTTTTCAAGTCTACTGCTTCATAAGAAGTATGTATACTATTTATAAAAGAAAATTGATCCAACCTTGGAAAGTGATAGACAAACTGATTATGTGCGCTTAACTAGTGAAGTTATTAGGCCTAAAAGACTTTAGAACAGTCATTGTATGTCATGGTAGCTTTTTATGGTGCGTAAAAGTAGAAGTGATACTAACTAAATCTCCTTGATCTTAAGTGGAAACTCATTAAGAGTTGTGTATGTCTCCGCATATATCTTTCCGAATGATAGGCAGAAAAGCGATTACCCAGTCATACACGAGCCCGTGAGTGTTCTGATTCCCGTGAAGATAGCGTGTCAAGAAACTGCAGTGATCCAGATTCGGGACTTGCAGTTGTTTACTACTCTGAAACTGTGTAAATATTTAAAAAAAAATAAAAATAAAAAAAAATAAAAAAATAAAAAATTTATTATGTGTTACTGACACGTTCTAGAGCTTATAATGTTAATACTTCTCAATCAAGATGTAAGAAAGAGAACTGGAAGAAGACTCTACAGATCGACGTGTACTTATAATTTAATCAGACACTACGGGTTGAGGTCAACTCGGGGTGACTTGGGGAAAGCCAAATACGCTTTGAGAATAGATAGCAGACATCATAATCTCTGATGTGTTGCCCATTTATATTTTGAGCTAAATTGAACCTAACCCGTATCACAAAAGCGATGAAAACCATTTTAAGTTATTTACCTGCTTACAACCTTTTTCTTTATGTCATAATACAGCTGAACATGGATCTGTGTGATAGTCACTTAATTAGTATGATTCCTGTTTGGATCTTTTCTAAAACGTGGTAGTCCCTGTCGAGACTGAAATTTGATCCGTGTACTTTATTTCTAAGTTTTATTTCACTTATGTCGTTTTATGACTTTATATCTGGTTACTTGGTCTTGATCGTATCATTTAACTCTTTAAAGGATGCTTTAAAACTTAATTGCAAATTGTTCAAATTATAGGGGTTTGTTTTGTAAAGTTTAATATCGGCGAAGTTATGGGACAGAGTTCAAAGAGCTGTAAGGGTGACGAGCTGAGGATGAAGAAGCGTAATGATCGAGACGATGATCCCAATGCATCGAAAGATGCAGGTGGAGAGTTGCCAAGAACTGAACAAGCTCTTGGGACTTCCACATCTCAGGGGGAGTCAACGAGTGCAGCTGGCGGTTCAGGGGGTGATGATGTGATGGTTGTGGATGCTGAGGAGGTGTTAGATGATGTTATAGGTGATGACGATGTGTTACCGGTTGAAGAGATTGAGAAGATTGGGGCTGAGATTGTCATTGATAGTGAGATTAAAGAAGGAGAGATTGTGGAGGAGAACGTTGAGCACGAGATTCCGGAAGTTGATAAGTCAGATATGGATCAAGATATGGGAGGCGATGAGACGGAATGGGAGGAGCAGCCAAGATGGAAAGAAGGCTACGCTCAGTGTTCGTAAAGACTAAGAAACCGGCGGTCCCTACTATGTTCAAGAAAAGTTACAACATCAGGGGTTATGCTGAATCGAAAAAGGGGATTATATGCTGGTTATATAATGAGCAGTTGAGGCTTTTTGTGATTAAAAGGTATGATGGGGTTCAGTATTTAAAGAGGTTGTTGAGATCGTTGAATACGTTGCCTATGTGTGAAGTGAATGACTTAGCCAGGTTGGGGTTGATAAACAGGAGTGATGATAACATGGCTAGGATCATTGGGAAGAGAGTCTGGAAGGCAAGCATAAAGGAGAAAAAGTTCGAGCTGTTGAAACCACAGAAAGGAAAACTCGTTGAAGACAAAGATAGAGGAATGAGAGCAGATGGCAAGCCTTGGATGATAATGAAGTATAAACCGATCCGGTGTATAAAAGAAGTGCCGATGAAACAAATGCCCAAGGATGTGCTCAAAGATCTGAAATGGTGGTACGTTGATTGTGAAACAGCTGAAGCAGTAATGGAGGATGAAGATGAACAAGAGCTGATGAGAGTATATGATCCTATGCATTTAGTGAATTTGTCTCAAGCTGATCTGCAGGTGCTGAACGAGAAAAAGATATTTTACATTCCTGCTTGGAAAGAAGAAGCAAAGAAATATCAAAGAGTAGTTTCAGTTTGTGTACGAGAAGGCGTTCATGCTTGAAGATGAAAGATACAAGAGTTTTGGGATTACGAGACACGTGTTTGAAGATAGAGATATGAAGCTACTGCCAAGGGGGAGTCTGTTGGTACATGAAGTCAGTAGTTCAGTATATAGTGTCTGTAATCGAGTTAGTATGTTTTGTATTGATGTTTAAGCGAAGTTGTCTCACAAGTTCGCTGATATAGGCGAACTTGTAGAACAAGCGAAGTTAGTGACAACTTCGCCTAAACATGTTAAGCGAAGTTGTCGTAGGTTATAAATGTATCGTATCGGCTAGGTTAAGTGACGGAGTTGTTCAGTTTTACGAGGTTGTTCATTAACGTGTAATCAGTGATCGGTGTATCACGTGTTATCAGTTGCAATACAACGTGTTCTTGGTTTATTGTAACGTGTGTTTGATTGTGTTTAACGTGTATCGTCTTCTACGCTCGTATCGTCTTACGCAGGGATTCCGCACCTACGTAGAACGAGATATTCCGTGAAGATCCGGCTGGAACCTACAGATCGAAACCAACTTTTAGCATAACCTCGAGTGATGGAATCAAGTCAACAAGGTTTGATCACACATCATATGGTTTACTCAATCATACGTTCTTAGATAAACATTTGGCATGTTGAATTGCGTTTTCAATCTACTATATATATCAATCTATGGTTGCTCACCAACTATTCATATAGTTAACCGTCTTATTATATACATGATGCAGGTACACAAGTTTGATATTTGCTTTGAAGTTCAAAATGTAGTACCGTTATGGACCTAGGCTAATAAAACAATAAGCAGTGTTATCTTTATGCTTTGTTATTACCTTGAAACTACATATAATGCGTGACATGTTTTAATGTGATGAATGAATATTATAACTTTAATCAGTGTCATGTGCTATGAACCACCACCGTTCACGCCCTGACGTATAATCCGTCGTGGATTGGGGTGTGACAACAATGATCATACAAAATCTTTTAAGTTTTATACCAAGAAAGTACCTATAGATTGTTGCATCCATTGAGTAGTATTCAGATATTGAGAGAGCACTATTTGATGAATAAATAGACCGACTGTAAGCTTACAAAGAATGGATTGAATGCCATAACTGGAAGGAATATGATGAGGGGAGGATGATCAAGGGAGAGGTAATGATCAAGAAAGGAAAAACCATTGGACTAAGGCGGTAAAACTGATGACATGAAGAACCTAATATGGAAAGACAGCAAGATGATGGAAGCGATGAGCAAGAAAACCTCAGGGGAAGGGTTGTGACTTCCATGGCAGAGGAAGAAGATTTGGACAGGAAGAAGGTATGACATATAGGAAATTGTTAAAGAAACTTGAGGTGCTACGAGTGTAGGAGGATTATGCATTTTTGTACAAATATCCCAACTTAACGCGAAGGAAGGAAAATGCAAGCTTAGTTCAAGAAGATGATGACTCGATGCTACTTTGAAGAACAAATCTTATTCAAAATAAGGGGGGAGAATGTTGGGTTAATGCTGAATTAAGTTAAAATTGTAGAGTTTGAGTTGGTTAGTTGTTGTTGAGTTTCTCGGTTAGCTTTCTTTTTGTGTTTATCGGTTGGGTTACGTTTAGCAATTCTTTCATTATTTGCTAGTTTAAAGAATTTGAGTTAGAATAAGCTTGGACGTGTTTGGTTAGGTTTAGATAAGGTGTTCGGTGAGTCGTGATATTTGTGGCTCAAAATCGAATTGTTTTTATGTGCTTGATCCAAACGGGTTCAAGAAACATTATGCTCTACATGAGTCTTAGAAATTGATACTCTAAGCTAATTATGTGTTAAAATGGATAAATTTAGTAAGTTCTTACAAACTCGAATCCTAATTTCATAGTATTCATAGATCTAAATGAAGTGTTAATTAACTAGATAAATTTAATAAGTTCTTACAAATTTGAATTATAATTTCTTAGTATTCATATCCAAACGAGACTTGAAAGAGACGAAGTGATGGTGGGTGCGAGTTCATAATAATAATAATAATAACAATAACAATAATAATAATAGAAGGGTAAAGGTTTTTCCCGACTTCCCCAAACAAGCACTATCTAATTTTGTTTCAGTCACAAAACATGTACAAAATGACAATCCACCAATTGTCAACTAGACAGTAGCTGAATAAATCTGATGGCCGATACATCTTTAATGATAATTAGGCTAGCTAGCATGGCAAGATACATCTCCAATTATAAAGCTACGATTTTTACAACAAATATGTTGGGTTAGTAGTATCAAAATTATATTCCAAGTTATCTATAAATCACCTTTCTGTGCAAGAGATACCTTACGGTGGACATTAAATTTCGTCCCCCTAAAAGCGAAACAATAATAAGGATGTTCATTTTGGCACGGATTAAGTAAATTAAAGAGACAAAAAAAGCTAAACACGAAGAGGCTGCACTTATAACGAACAAACCACCAAATCTTTCAAGGCTCAAGGTTTTAGGCTGTATTGTAGACGAAGAATCCTCTGGTAACGCGGAAAATTCAGTGTCAAACCACTTCTTCTCCAAAAGTTTTAGAGTTCCATCTTCTCTTAATTTAGCGATTTCCCTTGATATATCTTTTACCAGTGGAGAACCTTTTGAAAATATCTAAATGATAAAGATGTCAGTTATAAGTGTATATGGGAGAAAAAACAACCCAGAAATTATATGATACATACAAATGCAAATCCGGAAGTCACTGGTTCAGAAGAGACCATAGTGTAGTCACCATTTGAGTACTTGCCAAGAAACATCTTGATATATGGAACTTCATCAACAATAGCATCTGCACCACCATGCTTTCCACCTTTTGTTAACGCGTCAGCATACTTCTCATATGAGTAATATGGCCTTTGGTTAGAACCTGTAAAATTCGTATTGTTGACCGTTACTCCTCCAAAGAAAGAGCCACCATGAAACCCTACAATCCCCCCTTTTGAAGCAATTTCAAATTGTTCCACTGTTAAAAATGAAGTCAATGTTGCCGTGTAACTTGAAATCAAGATAAGCACCACGATTAACCAAAAAAAATCACAAATCTTGACAGGTTGCTCACCAACTTCTCTTCTACAATAGGAACATAACACACAAAAAGAGTGTTGGATCAATTGTTGTTTGGCCCGAGTGTAAAGGCCAGCCCAAGAATTAAAAGGGGTAATTAGGTTTCTTCTTAGCTAAGTTGAGTTAACATTATAAATAGGACAACCAAGTTAGGGATTGTTATGAAGTTGATGCTACCAAGTTAGGGTTCGTCAAGATTCAAACCGAATTAGGGTTTGAAAGTTGTAATAAATTTTTTTAGTAAGATTTTCTGATTAATAAAGAAGAGTTATTTATTTAGTTCGTGTTTGATTATCGATCCAGGACTTGAAAGAGAGATTGGAATGATTGTGTTTCAAGACAATAATATTGTACATATATATTAAAGGGAAAGAAAGACAACGTACTCTGAGCAGAAAATATGGTCAATATGACGAGCCAAAAGATCGTTCCAATTCCTTGAGAAGGCGAGTTTTTAGATTCTTGATCCATAGCTTCTATAGCCCAGATAACTAAGCCATTGAAGATAAGAAAAGCTGTAAATGTTAGCCATAGATTTGGATTCAATGGCTTCAAGAAGATCCACATATCTTTTGTATTGGTTTTTGCTAATGTTCCTAAACCTAGGTCTGTGAAAGTTGTTGTGAAATCAACAAATTCTAATCTTTTAGCCAAGATTGTTGTGTCACCAAGGATCCCATCAATTTCCTGCTTGACATTTATAAAAATTAGTTACATTTATGAGTTACTATATGCACATTAAATATGAATTTGAAAATTCATCCAGCAAGGGACAAGTACCTTATTGAAGACCTTTTCTACAAGTTTGTCGTAGCTTCCATTCATATATGGAACTAACTCATAAGTCACTTCATATGGTAAAGCTTGAAGGCAAGTATTGAAAACATCAACACAGAACCCAGTGGCATTTGTGACTTTACTCTGATTATCATAAACTGCGTGTACGAAGGAGCTAAATGTTAGTCCAGTTCGAACACCAATTCTTAACTTTTTACCAAGACTCGTTGGCTTGGTTGAATCACTTGGAATGGTAGTAGACCCTCCAGGCCAGACAACATCTTCCATACCAGTACCATAGTGTAGAACAGCGTCGTTTAATGGAAGGAGTGTTCTCGTAATTCCCTTTGACAGTGTCCAGTATCCCACTTTTCGTTCTCCATGATCGACTGCATTTATAATCTCAAATCCATTAGAGATTACATTTCTTTCAGTGAGCCTAAATTCACCACTTAGACCTTTCAACTTTGTTTTCAAAATCTCATGTAGAAGCAAGGTGCCATTTTGTTGGACCCCAACCTTCTCAATAGACTCCGCAAGTGCCCAAATTGTGTCATATGCCCATATCGCAAGCACATGTAGCTTCCTAGAGAATTTCTTATTCCATGTATTTGTTAAGTAATGCAGTCTCCTTGTTGTTGGAACATAAGATCTAAAACCAAGTACTCCTTGAAACGACTCAATAACTTCAAATTTTGTTGATAGAAAGACATCAGTAGTTTTCTGGCTTAAAATCCATGCATATTCTTTGCTCATCATTCCTAGCCTCTTCACGTTCGGAAATAATCTGGATGCTAGTGAAGGTGACATATCTACAATGATTACCATTGTGTGAATACTCATGACTTTATGCAACACTTTAATGATTTGATCATTTTTGGCTGAGGCTGAAATGGGAATTCTGTAAGTAATTTGAATGTTTTTATCTTGGAACAACTCAAACAGATTTTGTAGTAACTCTGACCCTTGGTCGCTTTCCTCATACATATATATAACGCCCCTCCATTTATAAGATTCAACAAGCGCACGTATGCTTTTGGCCAAAGAACCTTCGTCTTCTTTAATATGGAGTAGGTAAGGATATTCCGTTAGGGATTTACCAGCGAATGAAATTATAGGTACCTTGGATGTATCAGCAATGGATCCCAATAGTTCTGATCCGATGTATGTTTGTGGGCCTATGATTGTACTAACCTTAACGAGATTAAGAAGATCAAGTACTGTTCAATCAAGTGAAAGAAATGCATAGTTTTAGATTAAAAAGTCAACATGTTATTGAGTTATTAAAAAAATAATCTAGTTATTCTACATATTATAAAGCATAGAAAAGCCCATGAAATTTTAACAAACAATCTAGTTTATGTTGTTTCCTATTTCTGATTCATCGTTCCACAAACGTGTTGTTCCGGACACGCAAATCGGCCAACGCCAGACCGTCCCAGGCCTATCACGTGAAAGGTAAATCAGCCTCACTCAGTGACAAGGCGTTGGCGCTTAGGATCGTTTCGAACCCACGACCTCTAGGTTATATTGTTCCAAATCTTACACCCCCTTAACCAACTGAGCTACATGACCTCTAGGTTATTTTTGATTTATGTGTTCCACTTATTGTTACTTGAAGAAGAGTGATCTCTATCCTTAAAGCAATTTCTCCCAAGATACAATGAGGCATTGTGTGTAGATTTGTTAATCAATTTTTGCACAAGACGATAACTCGGACGAACTTGTGAGATGTCAAATCTTGTGAATATTGAAACAAGACTGCTTGCTGCCAAAACCAATATCTTAAACTTTTGTGTTTGTTTGTTTCCGAAATTGTTTGAACTGCACAAGCCATCATGCATGTTCATGTTAGTCAACCCTAACCTTGTCTACTCATCGTAACTGTTTAAGATTGAACCATCACGTATTCATCATTCTTGAAGCCTGGCTACACAACTCGTTGGTCCTCATAGTGAACCAATATGAGTCGTTGTCTCTTGGTGGTTGAATTAATGTTACTAACATGAATCAAAATAGTAAAGGCGGCTCTCAAGCAGCTCATGATGACGTGTGTGTGCAAAGTGCCGCCATCTAAACCGCCGCGATATTAACCATGTAGTGCCCATTGGTCATGGGCACCTCTAGGGTGTGTCGCACCACCCTTACGGGATACCACTAGCATGGCCGGCCCAAGGGTTGTGCAGCCTGTGCAACCGCACAGGACCCAAAAAGTTTTAGGCCCAAAAGAAAAAAAAATCGGGATATGCAATAAATTTATTAGATACAAACGGAAGTTTTTTCTAATAAATTTATTGTTTACAAATCTTGTAGCTCATATGGTATGTTATGTTGTTTACAACCTGTGGACTCACTCATTCACGGTTACTACACTCTTTTTTTCCTTTTTTTTCAAAACTTGAATTTCACTCATTTTCCTTGAACTTGAATGGGCTACAACGTTCTTTTCTTTTCTTTTCATGGCTTTGGGTCAATTTCTTTGTTTGTTTAAGATCTTTTATATCATATATATATTTATATATATATATATATAATATAGTTTTTTTAAAGTAAAAGGCCATAACAAAATTTATAAAATTCCAATTTCGTGTAATTCAAACAACAATAAGTACTTGTCTTTTTGTTCAACTAGACTAATCCGAGCATTTATTTGGCTTCTCTTTAAAAACAAGTTCAATATACATGAGCCAATTTTTTTCCTTGCACAGGCCCTTGAGGTAACCGTGTCCTCATAGACGGCCATGACCACTAGTGCATTATTGCTTAAGAAAATAAGAAGCTTCCTGATTTTCTAGTTATGAATTTACTCTCCTGTGTGTGACGTAACCGTTTTTCCAATTGTCGTTTTCTTCTTATTTCCTAAGACTGAAAAAGTACTTGACTATCTTTTTGAAAATATTTGCAAACAGTTTGTTCCCCAAATGATTTTAAAACATACAAAATCAAAGAAAGCCTTTGTGTGAGCATGTATGAATTAAGTATATATTTATTAGCATATTGCAATTGCAACTCGTGATCATTGGAGAAGAAGTCAAAGGCAAATAGGTGAGAAGATTGAGATAAAGTTTGGAATCATGGGTTACTAATTGGTGGAGTACGTTCTAGGCTAATCTCGCTAGCATTGAACTTGGCAAAATGCGCATCTCTAAAAATAAGTTCAGAACAAGCGGCCTAAACAAATTGATCAACCATTTTCAATCAATTTTTTAATTTTAATAAAATAAAAGTGTAGGGAATCGTTTAAACTAAAAAATAGATTAGGTTTATCTAGTTGACTTCATTTGTTTATTTAACTAAGCTAGACTTAAAGTAGGATTATGATTGTGTTTAGTTTAATAGATCTTGTAAAGCCTTTCCGGTCTAGGGACGGGGTTTTGTCTCCAAACTTCCAGTTTTAGTAGTTTGATCAATACGGCCACAATATTGTAAATACGAGATGTCTGATGTATATGTGTTGGATGCTATATATTTTTCCGAGTTCATCAAAGTTTAAAACCATATTGAAATCAAATAATAGCTAGAGGGGAAGATTTACCGGCCGACAAAGCTTGTAATCTGTCTCCCTTTGAGTCCTTTGTATGGACAGCAATCCTTGTTTTGTAACTATGATTACGAGCATAAAAGTCTGATATTGCCATCATAATGCTACTATGAATGGATTTACCGAGCCATGACTCCATGTCAAGAACGATCCCTACGTCTACGTCTACAAAGTCTGCGCATAATCTGTGGTTTAAAGTACAAAAGAATAAGATTAATATACAAAGGTTGGTGTTCATGGCGGGTCTTCATGGCGGGCATGGGTTGTTAATATCAACTGATGAGGCCAGTATTAAGCCACATTTAAATTTAGATGCTGGTTGGATTATGGATATAATAGAAGATAATATTTATAGACAGTGCCTAATTTGAATATTCAGGTTTTAATATAGCCCAACTTATTTGACTCAATTCAAATTTAGCTAACTTTATTTCATATCAGTACTTACGCCTTACTAAAGGTGAATTATCAGCCAAATTGGTTTAAGTTTTGAGGCTATATTACCTACACATGTGTATAAACACATATGCAAACTATATTACCAGCACATGTGTGGTTGCAATAATTTTATATTCTGTGATGAACATCGCCTTATGGGCTGAAAAGAAAAAAAAATCATTATAAATCTACATGTATAAGTGAGTTGAGCCGAGTAGAAACTCTACTAATAGTTAAGCTTGAGATTCCGCGTTTCCGATAAAGAAAAAAAAAGTTAGTTTGAGCTTCACTAAAACTTAAAGGTAGAAAACTCTGTTCGAGCTTCATTGGCATCGATCTCCTTCAAAGCACTTTGAGCTCCTTGCAATATTCATGCTTAATTTGCTCCAACTGGTCTTGATTACTGTGTATATTAAAAGTTTTAATTGTATAATGTTCTTTTTTAAATTAATGGACTATACATTTGACCGTGACTGGACTGGGCACAATAATTAAGTAATGCCCAGAGTTATGTATGTATTATTTTAATATTGTATGGAACATACTATTAGGCTATCAAGGAGGTGGCAGAGATGAGGATGCTGAGGTGGATGTGCGGACACACTAGATTAGATAGGATTAGAAATGAGGTCTTTAAGAAAAGGTTAGGAATAGTTAGCATATCAGAGAAAATATAGGAAGGGAGATTGAGATGGATTGGCCATGTGAAGAGGAGACCGACAACAGCGCCAGTTAGAGTAGTGGAAGCCTTCAATGTGGTAGGAAAGAGGAGTAGAGACAGACCTAAATTGACTTGGGATAAGAGAATTAGACATGACTTGACAGAGTTGCACCTCTCTGAGGACATGGTCCAGGATAGAGATTCGTGGAGACGTAGGATTAAGGTTAGCGACTTCTAGGGGAAGGTACCTAGTTAGCTTAGCTTTCTATTTAGGGTCTAGTTGGCTGGCCTTGCTCCTTGTTGTTTATATATATATTTTATTTGATGCTGCTTTTTGATTCTTATGTCCTATTCTTAGTAGGTTTTAGATTCCTTGTTTTTATGGTAGTTTGCTATCTATGTATTGCTAAGTATCTTTGCTTGTAGGATCTATATTTACTCTGATTACCTATATGTAGCTTTATGAGCCGGGGGTCTCTTCGGAAGCAGCCTCTCTATTCTCACGGATATATGAAAGACTTGTCTACATCCCTAAATTAGACATGACTTGACAAGTTGCACCTCTCTGAGGACATGGTCCAGGATAGATATACATGGAGACGTAGGATTAAGGTTATCGACTTCTAGGGGAATGTACCTAGTTAGCTTAGCTTTCTATTTAGGGTCTAGTTGGCTAGCCTTGCTCCTTGTTGTTTATGTATATATTTTATTTGATGCTGCTTTTTGATTCTTATGTCCTATTCTTAGTAGGTTTCAGATTCCTTGTTTTTTGGTAGTTTGGTATCTATGTATTGCTAAGTATCTTTGCTTGTAGGATCTATATTTACTCTGATTACCTGTATGTAGCTTTATGAGCTGGGGGTCTCTTTGGAAGCAGCCTCTCCATTCTCACGGATATATGAAAGACTTGTCTACATCACACCCTCCCCTGACCCTACCGATAGCGTGCTATGCGGTAGGATATAAAGGGCTTGATTGATTGATTTCGTTTTTAATATTATGAATGCATTTTTTTGAATTTTAGTTTGTTTATTGTAAGAATTTAATAATATACTTGAACCTATTTTGATTCATTTTATATTGGGTTATGCTCAGTTTTTAATGAAACATTGAGTGTATTATCTACTTAATTTTTATAGTTGTTCGTTTATGTTCATTTGTTATAATTTGGATATTATTTTGTGAAACTTTTCATTTAAGTTAAAGTTAAAAAAATCACTAATTTAACTAAATCCATATTGAGAAATTAAATTATGGTTTGATGATGAAAGAGTTTCACAAATAAATAAGATGTTATAAATCGTTTAAAAATTATCTAGGTTTGGTGAGACCCATAACCAACTTATTATTATTATTTTTACTAAAATTGTTTATTAATTATAAATAATATCCTTTTTCTTAAAAAAATATGATATTAATTTTTAATATATCCAAACACTATTTTATAGGATTTACATATCAAATCTTTGGTGAGACTAATTTTTATTAATTTAATGAGATATTATAACCTTTTTAAGGGCTATATGAGTTTGGTAAGAGTCATACCCAAAAATTCGAGTCAAACACATAAGAGACATCCATTTACAAATAAAGAAATCTGGTGGATTAGGAGGGGGTGAGGAGCGATCAGAGAACTTTTAAAGGTTTCGTCTATATATATTTAAAATAATTAGTTTTTTGATGTTAACTAAAAACTTCATCATTAAACTACAATTCATGTTGCAATATTGAGAGAGTTAGCAACCAAAATTAATGTTCTAGAGAAAAATGAGTAAATAGCTACGGTGATTTCGTAATATATGTTATAGACATAGGAGAAACTTATATAGGGACCCGGATGTTTTGACCAGTAGTGTAAATTTATGTGTTTTTTTAGTTTAAATTTACTCGTTTTCCTTCATAAGGTTTGAGATCCGTGTTAAAACTATTTATAAATCTTGTTCCTCTCGTATCATCTTTGGCTTATTATGGGTGTTGCGGCAGGACCAACTATAAGGGAGGGTCGGGTGGTTGACAGACCCTGGCTCGACACCCTGGTAGGCCCAGATTTTTTTAGCAAAAAAAATTATATAAATATATTTTTATGAAAAATATGTATCTATAATGTTTAAACTTAATTACACAACCACTAGTCTTGTATAGTCGCAAAGGGGTATGACTTTCAACCAGAAGGTTATGGGTTCCAACCTCACTTGACACATTTTAACCATACTTTACAAAAACAAAAGTTTTTTACACAACCAAACTATAAGGCAAAAAAATTAATACTTATTTAAAAATTAAATTGTTTAACCCCAACAAGATACCCCTTTTATTAAGACCCAAAAAATTTTCGACTTCAGTCCAAATTTTTTTAACCGTTCTTGAAGCCGGGCTGTGTTGCGGTTTTTAGTACTTGGTCATATTTCTTTTTGTTCTTATTCCAATGTTTACGGCAAACTTGATTAGACTTTCAAATTCCAAATCGTACTTGACTTGGAATCTTGGATGATAATAATTCGTTTACTTTTTATAGTCAACGAAATATATATATATAGTCATAGGTATAGACTTTATCACAAGTACTTGACTCGGACTTTTTTGTATTTTTTTAATTTGAATATGCATGGAGAATTCTGTAATATTAAGTCAATTTTTCATAACCAACAAGATTATTAATTTGAGACTTACAATGTACCATTTTGTGAAAGATTTAATTTCTAAGGATTATAAGTTTCTTTATGATTTACATTTTGTTTTTTTTTTCTATTGGATGTTTCTTCTTGTTTGATTCAGTTATGTATATTTCCGCAGCCATTGGGAAACCACGGTTACACATGAGTTAAATTTGGGTCTCCCAACTTGTTTGTACATTGCAGTGGCGGCCTTGAGAAACATATATATCCAGGCCGAGCCAAAAAAATATATTTCATATGCTTTAACGAACTAAATAATGTAAACAATGTTTTTTAAAAGACGATTAAAGTATAGTAATAAACATAACAATTAGCAAAATCATGATATTAGAATGGGTTTATCACGGTAGTGGACTTACAAATGTTAAGGTATTCTAGAAATATATATATATATATATATGTATATAATTTCGGTAGTTTTTAAAAAATTTTGTGCCTCGGTCTGACGTCTACATTGTCCCTTCTTGGAGTCGCCCCTAGTACATTGCATTGTCGAAGGGGACCCACTTAACCAAAGCTGAATATTTTCATCAACCAATGAGGGTGTGAAAATGAGTTCACCTACTATTGTTTGGGGTTTCAGCTAGGACTAAAGGAATATCGTTAAGAAAGAAACCCGTCATGTTGAGAAAACCCTCATGAATCAGGTTTCGAATCTGAAACCACAAAAGTCCACACCTTACCAATCACTCTCATGTCATTTGACCAACTTATATGATTTCTACAACAAATTTTTAACAAATGATCACTTATGTTAGAACTTCAAAGCCTATCATAATGATGTCTACCATAATATTCACCTCTTTATATGATCTTATAAATTTTGTTGACGATGTAGTTGTTTTTCAACTTGTATTCTATAATCTTTAAAAGTTGTAAGTGATTTTTTCTTAGTAAGATACAAGTACAAATAACAAGAATAATCATCAATAAAAGTGATAAATGAAGTATTTCAAGTTATTTAACAATTATGTAAGGCTATTTGTAGTGGAGGGCTATAAATGAGCATTTTGTGCCATGTGGCGCGCCCAGTCAGCAAAGGGTGAGTTTTTGTTTTTAGGGTGTAATGATGTTGTAGCTCCATATATATATCACACACACAATCCAATATAATAATAATAAAATGGAAAGGGAAGAGCGACGATAAATATTTGCTCCCCCCCACCCCTTATCGCCCCACAAATGAGGGGGCGGGGGTGCTTGCCCTAATCGCCCAACTTTATCGCCCGTTACGGGTAGTCTAAGAAGTAAGTATAGACTATTTCCAATTCTAAACCGTACTGACTTGGAATCTATTGATTTTTTTGATTCGTTCAATTTTATGGTCAATGAAATATGTTGTTATAGGTATGCGCTTTATCAAACGAACTTGACTAGGAATTTTATTTTACCATTTTAAATCGTTTGGGACTATTCGAGTGAGTCTTTCTGAGATGGGATTTTAACGTCCCTATTAATTTTAAAGCGCCAGGACAGATTTCCAGGAACACCATCAAGGAGAAAACCCACTACTATAGAAAACTCCATTGAAGCAGGTTTTAAACATGAGACCAATAGAGCCCATGCTTATCACCCTATGTCGACCAGAAAGCCAACTACGACTTGGAATCTTCCTCATGACCAGACATGCATAACCACAAGACTTGGAATCTTAACTCATATCTGTGTTGTAGAACTCACTAGGTGTTATTTGGGGTGGTGAGGTAGACACTAGCGATTAATCGATATTAATAGGGATGAATTGAATTGGAATTTTGTTGGTGCATTTTGTGACCGTCGCTATGAAATTCTGTTCAGCGGAAACAAAGTACGAAGTTAGAACAACTTCGCCATAGGCGAAGTTGTAACAACTTCTGCCATAGGCGAAGTTAGAATAACTTCGCCTTAGGCGAAGTTGTAACAACTTCGCCTACATGCCCAAGCCCGTGAAGTTGTTTATATATATATATATGTGTGTCTTGGTTAGGTTTGCGTATCCTGAAAATTAATTGCAAATTGACTTTTACAATAATCAATTTGCAAATTGTTATAACTCAACAACATGCACCAACAGCTGATCACCACTTATATGAACAATTTAATAATCAATAGCTTTGATCATAACAGGATAATTGATCACCACTTATATGAACAATTTGCAAATTGTTAATTTGCAATTACGTGCAAACACGTATCGCTTATATGAAGGATGTTTTAAGACTTAATTGCAAATTGTTCAAATTATAGGGGTTTGTTTTGTAAAGTTTAATACAGGCAGGGTTTAAATTGATTATCCTGTTATGATCAAAGCTATAATCGGGAATTAAAGTGTTTAGGTTACGGCAGAGTTATTGAGTTTAGGCGAAGTTGACTTTTAGGCGAAGTTGACTTTTAGGAGTTGTATGATTCCTGTTCGGATCTTTTCTAAAACATGGTAGTCCCTGTCGAGACTGAAATTTGATCCCGTGTACTTTATTTTTAAAAAGTTTTTCTACTTATGTAGTTGTATGTTTTTATACCTGGTTACTCGGTCTTGATCGTATCAGTTAACTCTTTAAAGGAAGTTTTACAAGTTAATTGCCAGATGTTTAATTTATAATCGAAAGATGCAGGTGGAGTTTTGCCAAGAACTGAACAAGCTCTTGGGACTTCCACATCTCAGGGGGAGTCAACGAGAACTGCTGAAGCAGTAATGGAGGATGAAGATGAACAAGAGTTGCTAAGAGTGTATGATCCGATGCACTTGGTGAATTTGTCTCAAGCTGATCTGCAGGTGCTGAACGAGAAGAAGATATTTTATATTCCTGCTTGGAAAGACGAAGCGAAGAAATATCAAAAAGTAGTATCGGTTTGTGTACGAGAAGGTGTTCATGCTTGAATACGGAAGATACAAGATTGTCTGGATTACAAGACACGTGCTTGAAGATAGAGATATGAAGCTACTGCCGAGGGGGAGTCTGTTGGTGCATGATGTCAGTAGTTCAGTATATAGTGTCTGTAATCGAGTTAGTTGGATTTGTGTTTTGTATGTAAGCGAAGTTCTCACAAGTTCGCTGATATAGGCGAACTTGTGGAACAAGCGAAGTTAGGGACAACTTCGCCTAAACATGCTAGGCGAAGTTGTCGTGCTTTATAAGCTGTTAGGTTACGGCAGAGTTTATTAATTATTGAACGAATAGAGTTAGAGTTTCAGCTTACGAGTTATTGAGTTTGTGTAATCGGTGATCAGTGAATCACGTGTTTCCAGTTGCAATACAACGTGTCTTTGTTTATTGTAACGTGTGTTTGATCGTGTTAACGTATATCGTCTTCTACGCTCGTAACGTCTTACGTAGGGATTCCGCACCTACGTAGAACGAGATATTCTGTGTAGATCCGGCTGGGAACCTACAATTGGTATCAGAGCTTTTGCTCGTGATTGTGTGGTACGGGATTATCACGCGGGTGTAGAAATCGTTCCGTTCGACTATTTGCGGGACGAGTTTACCGAGTTTTTGTGTCCTACTCACCTCCCACCATCAAAAACAACCCATTACACCTTCACATACCTCGCAAAATCCATAAATCAAACCTGCAAAATCATCGTGTTCATCAGGCGAAGTTGCCGCTACTGTTTGTAGGGTTTAGGCGAAGATATAAGGTTAAGCGAAGTTATCCACAAGTTCGCCTACCTCACAAGTTCGCTTATCTCAAGCGAAGTTACCCACAACTTCGCCTACCTCACAAGTTCGATTAACTTAAGCGAAGTTATTCACAACTTCGCCAAATCAGGCGAATTTAAGAAAGAGAGAGAAGTTAAGAATTCAAGCGAAGTTAAACCTCATTGAAGTTAACTTCAACTTCGCCTACAGTACTGTTAAGAATAAAATTTTTATTTTTCGGGTTTCTTTGTGTTTCGTGAAAGATGACTTCAATAAATATTACGGAACTGGTGAAGATGGAAGTGGAAGCGGGTTCAGCTACTAAGGCACCAAAGATGCTTAAGGGAACCGATTTTGTGGCGTGGAAAGATCGGTTTGAGCAATATGTCAAATACCAAGATGCTAAGATGTGGGTGTGCATTCAAGATGGATACATTCCACCAACTGCTGAGTATGAGGGTCGTGATCAGATTAAGAAATACAGCAAGATGGAAGAGGAAGAAAAGAAGATGTATGGGGCTGAAAGCAAAGCTCATGCTGCGATAACTATGGCTCTTCCACAAGAAATTCTTCACACCTTCAGGAAGTATAAAACTGCTAGAGAGCTATGGGAAGCACTTGAAAACCGATTTGAGGGTAATGTGGGGATACGTGCATCGAAGATTAAACTACTCAAAACCCAATTCTCGGTCTTCAAGTATTTGAAGAATGAATCACTTGATGATATCATCACAAGATATTATCACCTGATGACTGAACTTAGCAATTATTCCATTGCTTACAAAGAAGATGAGATCGTGGAAAAGCTTCTTGATGCTCTCCCACCGAAATGGGAGATGTATACTGTCTTGGTGAGAGAAGACAAAGAGTTTGCCAACTATGACTTGGAAACAGCAGTCAACAAACTACGACCTTTTGAACTTAACATGGTTCGAAAAGAGACACCAACTGATCAGGTTCAGGATCTGGGAATGTATGGTGCAAAAGTTAATTCAAGTTCAAGTTCGAAGTCTGAATCATCTGCTTACTACTCTAAGGGAGACTCGGGCGCTAACTCAACACATGAAGGTCATGTATCTCTCAACATGAATGGTGATGTGTGTTTTGTAGCTGGTGGAACTAATACGTCTAAACCTCAAGAAACCAAGGGTAGTTTTTCCCCAAGTGTTTCGAACAACAACTACTCGAAGATGCCCATGAGTGTTAAATCTGCCGAACAGCAGTTTGCTCTCTATGCATCTTTCATTGCTTCGTATGAAAATTACATTAAGGGTAAGATTGTTGATCCTGCAACTTTGGACGAAGACTATGATCAGATCGATGCTGATGATCTGGAAGAGATGGATCTGCAGTGGCAGATGGCGATGATTGTGAGAAGGGTTAAACGGTTTATGAAGAAGACAGGTAGAAAGTTTGTTGGTGAGAGACCAGGTTTTGATAAGTCAAAGGTGCGGTTTTACAACTGTCAACAGAATGGCCACTTTGCTAAAGAATGCACAAATGACAGAGTTGAACGCAGTCAAAACAGGTCTACACAACAGAGTGGGGGTGGTAATGAGAATAGAGCCATGATATCCAGACAGAACGGGGAGTACAACTGGAATCTGCATGTTGAAGAAGTGTTCGAACAGGCCAATTTAGTGACCATCAAAACTGCAGGAAGTGAGAAAGTGACTGGCGAAAATGAAGCTTACATGGCAGAAGTGACAGACCAGCTCTCCGAGGTAAGTACTAAACTCCCTTGTACTAAATGTGAAAATCTGTCTGAACAATTGACAACTATAACTGATCAGTTTGTTAGTTTGGATGCTCAATTTAAAACATTAAAAGATGATCATCATTTCACTAAAGCTAGAGAAAACAGTTATAAGGTAAAAATAAAAGCTAGTGAGAAAGATATTAGAAGTCTTAAAGCCAGTCTAGCTGAGAAAATACAAGTAATTGATCTTAGCTATGAAGTGTTAGAAGAGAAAACCAAACTAATAGCTGAAAGGGATAAACAGATAGCTGATCACCAGGTGAAAGTGGTGGAACTAAACAGAAAACTTGAGTAATTTAGAAATTCCTCTGCTATACTTGATCACCTCGTTAGTGATCAAAGTTCCCCAGTTAAAAGGGGAGGAATTGGATATCATGAAGTTCCACCACCTTACAATCATAACTACACTTATGATCCTAGTAATCAGAAATCTGTTGATGTTGACATTGGTCAGACAGTTCCGGTTAAGGTTACTATTAAAGATCCAGAAGTTAGTAAAGGCGAAACGAGTAAGCCTGTTTCTAATGTTAAGATTTCTGTTCCAAGTCATGTCTCATCAAATTCGGACAAGTCATCCGAGTCGAGTGAGACAAAACAAGAGGCAGTGTTACCAAAAAGTGGAGAGAAACATAAATCAAATGAAAAGAATTCTCCACTAAACCTGTATGTCCCACCATATGTTAGACAAATGGGCAGTAATACAGCTTCAACATCTAAGACAACTATTGATAAGAAAGTTGAACACAGGAGTTGTTTCAGATGCAATCAATTAGGACACCTGATTGCTGATTGCCCTCTGAAGCAGAGATTAAGAGGTATGAGGCCTTCAAAAACTGAGAATAGAACTAACGGTAATCACTATAATGGTAAAAATGAAAACTCATCAAAGTTCAGACATTGGACTAATCCAGGTTTTCAAAGAAATCGATCTCAGTTTTTCCCTGCTAACAACCAAACCATAAGTAATAATTCATTTAATTCACGAAGGTTTGGATGGCCTCATAGTCAATCTACAAGAAGGTATCCTTTTAGGACTTACAGAAATCATTCTAATACTAACTTTGGACAGCCAAAGTACGGGATGTATCGACCCAAGACCAATAGGTCTTGGGTCCCCAGATTTTAATCCTCTGCTTTAATCGTGCAGGAACAGTTGAACAGGGCTGCAAACAATCTATGGGTTGTGGATAGCGGCTGTTCCCGGCACATGACGGGTAACAAGAATTTGTTACACGATTGGAAACCTGTTAAGGGAGGAAGAGTGAGTTTTGCTGGAGAGAGTGGTGGAAGGATTACAGGAATTGGGACGGTGACTAATGGTAAAATGATGTTAGAGAAAGTGAATTTTGTTGAAGAACTGAAGCATAATCTCCTAAGTGTATCGCAGATCTGTGACAAACAGTACACCGTGCACTTTACCAAGAATGAAGCGATCGTACTGTATCCTGGTTTCAAGATACCAGAGGATTGGATAGTAATGAAGGCTCCAAGAGAAAAGAATACGTATGTTATGGACATGAGGTCGACTGAGATGGCAACAGAAGAATCGTGTTTTCTGTCAAAAGCAACTGAATCGGAGTCCGAGTGTGTGCAACAGCAATTAAGCGATTATGGTCTGAATTTCTCACATACTCCTATTTGCAAAGATAACACTGCTGCTATCTCAGTAACTAACAATCCCGTAAAGCATAGCAAAACTAAACACATTGACATCCGTCATCATTTTATACGGGATTGTGCTGAGAAGAAATTGATTGTGCTCGAAAAGGTTGATACGTTAGATAATTTCGCTGATTTGTTCACTAAAGCGTTTGACAAAACTAGATTTCAAAACCTTGTTGAGCTGAATGGGATGATCAATCCCGAGTAACCGTGTTTTTAGTTTTTGTTTAAAAAAAAAAAAAAACGTCACTATCGCTTAGAATTATGTCGGTTGCCTCAGTTTGAAGGACATATCTTCGGATATGTTTGGTCCTCATTTCTACTTGTAGAATATGAGGATAGCCATTAACCAGATGACTGAAAGTGACCGAGGCGGTTTACGATGTGTTTTTAATTCTTTCGCTGAAAATTAATCGTTCATACTTAGTTAGAAGGACACATACTCGTATGTGGTCGGTCCAGCTGATCCATTGGATCTTCAGGATAGCCGTTTACCTGAAGACTTCGACTTGATCGGGGCGATAGAAGTTAAAATTTTTTTTTCGGGAGATGAAATTATTTTTCAAGTCTACTACTTCGTAAGAAGTTCCGTTACTATGTTTAACAGAAAATTGATCCAACCTTTGAAAGTAATAGATATACTGATTCTGTGTGCTTAACTAGTGAAGTTATTAGGCCAAAAAGGCTTTAGAACAGTCATTGTATGTCATGGTAGCTTTTTATGGTGCGTAAAAGTATAAGTGATACTAACTAAATCTACTCGATTTTACGTGGAAACTCCTTAAGAGTTGTGCATGTCTTCATATATATCTTTCCGAATGATAGGCAGAAAAGCGATTACCCAGTCATACACGAGCCCGTGAGTGTTCTGATTCCTGTGAAGATAGCATGTCAAGAAACTGCAGTGATCCAGATTCGGGACATGCAGTTGTTTACTACTCTGAAGTTGTGTAAAAAAAAAATGTGTGTGTTATTGAGACATTCTAGAGTTCATAATGTTAATACTTCTCAATCAAGATGTAAGAAAGAGAACGGGAAGAAGAGTCTGAAGATCGAAGAGTAATTACTATTTAATCAGACACTACGGGTCAAGGTCAACTCGAGGTGACTTGGGGAAAGCCAAATACGCTTTGAGAATAGATAGGAGGCATCATAATCTCTGAGTTGTTGCCCATTTAAGTTTTGAGCTTAATTGAACCTAACTCGTATCACAGAAACGATGAAAACCATTTTAAGTTATTTACCTGCTTACAACCTGTTTCTTTATGTCATAATAAAGCTGAGCATGGATCTATTTGACAGTCACGTATTAGTATGATTCCTGTTCGGATCTTTTCTATACCATGGTAGTCCCTGTCGAGACCGAAATTTGATCCCGTGTACTTTATTTTTAAAAAGTTTTTCTACTTATGTAGTTGTATGTTTTTATACCTGGTTACTCGGTCTTGATCGTATCAGTTAACTCTTTAAAGGAAGTTTTACAAGTTAATTGCCAGATGTTCAATTTATAATCGAAAGGTGCAGGTGGAGTTTTGCCAAGAACTGAACAAGCTCTTGGGACTTCCACATCTCAGGGGGAGTCAACGAAAACTGCTGAAGCAGTAATGGAGGATGAAGATGAACAAGAGTTGCTAAGAGTGTATGATCCGATGCACTTGGTGAATTTGTCTCAAGCTGATCTGCAGGTGCTGAACGAGAAGAAGATATTTTATATTCCTGCTTGGAAAGACGAAGCGAAGAAATATCAAAAAGTAGTATCGGTTTGTGTACGAGAAGGTGTTCATGCTTGAATACGGAAGATACAAGATTGTTTGGATTACAAGACACGTGCTTGAAGATAGAGATATGAAGCTACTGCCAAGGGGGAGTCTGTTGGTGCATGATGTCAGTAGTTCAGTATATAGTGTCTGTAATCGAGTTAGTTGGATTTGTGTTTTGTATGTAAGCGAAGTTCTCACAAGTTCGCTGATATAGGCGAACTTGTGGAACAAGCGAAGTTAGGGACAACTTCGCCTAAACATGCTAGGCGAAGTTGTCGTGCTTTATAAGCTGTTAGGTTACGGCAGAGTTTATTAATTATTGAACGAATAGAGTTAGAGTTTCAGCTTACGAGTTATTGAGTTTGTGTAATCGGTGATCAGTGAATCACGTGTTTCCAGTTGCAATACAACGTGTCTTTGTTTATTGTAACGTGTGTTTGATCGAGTTAACGTATATCGTCTTCTACGCTTGTAACGTCTTACGTAGGGATTCCGCACCTACGTAGAACGAGATATTCTGTGTAGATCCGGCTGGGAACCTACAGTAACGGGGCCTTACAACCCGCGTCATCCTATCCTTCCAAAGTCCTTCTAACAAGTCAAACGAAACATCATATACAAAACCAAATTTATATGATAATATTAAATACATAACAACGAGTTTGAAAAAAGAAATAAAATACACAACAAATCTAAACTTCAACACCACCCGTGTCGTTGTCCCATTTTTAAATCCATCTAACAGGTCTATTTTGGTATTTGAATTCTCGACATCCTAAGGGAGGGAGATCACTATTATCATTGACGCGGAATGGAGATGGTAAAATTGCTTGATACGTTTGAAATAGTATAGTAATTCAACAATTTCTTAAATTATTATATTTGAACTATTATATAAGGGTTTGTTAGAGACACCCTGGGTTTTTCCAAAACACCCACCTTATCCTCTGTGGTGAGGGCTATCCGCGGCGGATAGGTGGGTGTTTTGAAAAAAATGTATTTTTTTTGTTCTTTTGCTGTCTTGTTTTTATTATCTTATTGTTTTTTTTGTCTTTTGTTGTCTTTAATTTTATTTCTTGATTTTGTTTGTTTTGTTTTGGTGTTAGTGTGTTGTAACCACTTATTATTTTCAATTTTTTTTTTGTTTTGAATCCATCAGTTTTAAAACTACAACGAAACAACAAATGTTAAAATTGAAACGGAACAACATAAACAAAGCCTAATTTATATGATAATATTAAATACATAAGAACGAGTTAAAAAAAAGAAATAAAATACAAAACAAATCTAAATTGCAACACCACCCGCGTCATCGTCTCCTTCTTAAATCCATCTAACAGGTCAAATGAAACAACATAAACAAATCCAAATTTATATGATAATATTAAATACATAACAACGAGTTAGAAAAAAAAGAAATAAAATAAAAAACAAATCTAAATTACGACACCACCCGCGTCGTCGTCCTATTCTTAAATCCATGTAACAGGTCTATTGTGGAATTTGAATTCTCGACTTCCTAAGGGAGGGGCGGGGACCACTATTACCATTGACGCGGATTGGAGACGTTACATAGCTCGATACGTTTGAAGTTGTATTATAAGTCAACAGTTTTTTATATTATATATTTGAGCTTTTTTATAGGGGTTTGTTAGAGACACCCGGGGTTTTTCCAAAACCCCCACCCTATCCTCGGTTGAGAGGGCTATCCGCGGCGGAATCGTGGGTGTTTTGAAAAAATGTATTTCTTTTTTAATTCTTTTGTTGTCTTTTATTTATTATTTTATTGTTTTTTTGTCTTACGCTGTGTTTATTTTTATTTTTATTTCTTGATTTTGTTTGTTTTGTTTTTGTGTTAGTGTGGTATAACCACTTATTTTTCGATTTTTTTTTGTTTTGAATCCATCAGTTTTAAAACTACAACGAAACAACAAATTTTAAAATTGAAACGAAACAACATAAACAAAAGCAAATTTATATGATAATGTTATATACATAACACCGAGTTCAACAACACCACCCGCGTCATCGTCTCCTTCTTAAATCCATTTAATAGGTCAAACGAAACAACATAAACAAATCCAAATTTATATGATAATATTAAATACATAACAACGAGTTAAAAAAAAAGAAACAAAATACAAAACAAATCTAAACTGCACCACCACCCGTGTCGTCGTCCCATTCTTAATACCATCTAACAGGTCTATTGTGGAATTTGAATTCTCCACTTCCTAAGGGAGGGGACCACTATTACCATTGACGCGGATTGGAGATGTTAAATTGCTTGATACGTTTGAAATTGTATTATAATTCAACAGTTTCTTAAATTATTATATTTGAGCTTTTATATAGGGGTTTGTTAGAGACACCGAGGTTTTTCCAAAACGCTAGCCTATCATCGGTTGAGAGGGCTATCCGTGGCGGATAGGTGGGTGTTTTGGAAAAATGTATTTTTTTTAATTCTTCAGTTGTCTTTTTATATTATTTTATTATTTTTTTTGTCTTATGCTATCTTTATTTTTATTTCTTGATTTTGTTTGTTGTTTTGTTTTTGTGTTAGTGTGGTATAACCACTTATTATTTTCATTTTTTTTTGTTTTGAATGCATTAGTTTTACAACTACAACGAAACAATATATTTTAAAATTAAAACAGAACAACATAAACAAAACCAAACTTATATGATAATATTAAATACTTAATAATGAGTTAAAAAAATAAAAACTAAAATACAAAACAAATCTAAACTACAGCACCACATGCGTCATCGTCTCCTTCTTAAATCCATCTAACAGGTCAAACGAAACAACATAAACAAAACCAAATTTATATGATAATATTAAATACATAACGAGTTCAAAAAAAAAAGAAATAAAATACAATACAAATCTAAATTGCACACCACCCGCGTCGTCGTCCCATTCATAAATACATCTAACAGGTCTATTGTGGAATTTGAATTCTCGACTTCCTAAGAGAGGGGGACCATTATTACTATTGACGCGGATTGGAAACGTTAAATTGCTTGATACGTTTGAAATTGTATTATAATTCAACAGATTATTAAATTATTATATTTGAGCTTTTATATAGGGGTTTGTTATAGACACCCTAGGTTTTTCCAAACACACCCTATCCTCGGGGGAGAGGGCTATCCGCGGCGGATAGAAGGGTGTTTTGGAAAAATGTATTTTTTTTGTTCTTTTGTTGTAATTTTTTATTATTTTATTAATTTTTTTTGTCTTTTGGTGTCTTTATTTTTATTTCTTGATTTTTTTTGTTTTCTTTTTATGTTAGTGTGGTGTAACCACTTATTATATTCATTTTTTTTTTGTTTTCAATCCATCGGTTTTAAAATTACAACGAAACAATAAATTTTAAAATTGAAACGAAAAAACATAAATAAAACCAAATTTATTTGATAATATTTAATACAAAACAACGAGTTCGAAAAAAAGAAATAAAAAACAAAACAAATCTAAACTGCAACACTACCCGTGATGTGCGAAAATCTATATATAAATAAAACACGAATCGCAACTAAGTTTTAAAAACCAAACAACCTATCCTAGTTCAACAAACGGCAAGTATACCGGGAGCGTATAACAATGAAAAGGAAAGTCCGGATATCGAACTCGATGACCCATGAGAACGGCTCAGATTATAAACCCTAATCCAAGTCCTACCATAATATTTAATTGATTTTATTTTATTTTAATTAATTAACCTAACTTACTTAACTTAACGGAACTAACTGGAAAACCTAACGAAACTTAACGGGGTTTTAACAAATATGGAGAAACGACTACCTAGGAAAGTATCCTATTGACAGTTCAACGGCTAATGGAATTAACTAATCACACGACAATGGTGATTATAAAAGTTCGCTAGATCACCTCTCGGTCTCACCAACTAACCCTCACAAATCAAAGAAGATTGAATAAATGCACCGGTAAAAAAGATTACTGAGGTACCCTAATGATGCATCTCCTCTCGGACTCAACGACACAAAACCTGCTTAAAATTGGTACTAGCAATTTTAGGGATAAAAGGGTAACAAAATCTAACTCGATCTAAAACACTTATTTTCACCCAAAACTAAACCGGATAAGACCAAAACTATCTCTTGCGCATTTCTAACCTAACCGAATAAAGACGCGAGACAAACCGAATCCCTATTATCTCTCAGTCGCAAAGAAGGTGAACCTATTGAATTTTAATAATTAATCGCAGTCAATATTCCTATGGTAGTACTAACCAATGACAAGATCAAAAACACCAAGTCTATGACCTAAATGTAGAACCCTAACCGAATGACACACAATCAATCAATGAAAGTCAAACGCGGAATCTCAAGAAATAATTATATAAAAGAAATATTTTAACACATCAAAGATCGAATTATATAAAGTCTTTCAATAATAATACGTCATGTAATCAATCAAAACCAAATAGACCGTCAAACAAAGTCAATACTCAACTCTACCTAGGTAGTGCAAATAGTTTAGCTAATCATAATAATAAAAGAATTAAGATAAATAGTAGCCAAACTCATGTCTAACAATTATGTAATAAAGAAAACAAGATAAAAAGATCGAAACCGAATGATTAACGAACCAAATAGTGCTCCTTTCGTTCTCTATTTGTTTCTTGTGATGAACAAAACTTCCAAGAAAGCTTATGTGCGTCCAAAACATCCTCTTCTACTTCCAAAAAGACCCTTTAAAATAATAATTGAAATCTGGATATTTTTCTTTGTTGCGGCCGCTCAAGTTTTACTAAAACCAAGTTTGTTTTTATCTTATATTCTTTTTTTGATGTCTCCCCCAGATCTCCATTATATTAAGGCAGGGTTTTTATTTTTGTGTGTTATTAAATAATATGTATAAAATGCTTAATACAAAAGGGCTTTTGGGTCGGGCTTTAACTTGTTTCTTTAAACATTGATCATAAAGGCCATTTTCTTCTTCCATAAACCCGGTTCTCTTCTCTTTAAAACCCGCAATCTACGAAAGATATATAACAATGTAATACCATACTAAAGAAAGTTAAGAAACATTAAATATTATATAAAAGCGATTAAAACAATGATAAATGGTGCGGAAAATAAGTGCGTTTTACAACAAATCAAACAATTCCAAACTTAAGACTTTTTCTTCCCCAAAAAAGAAATCTACACATGATCATAACCAAGTGAAAGCAACAAACCCCCAGATTATTTAACATTATCAAAACAATAGAAACAGCTCGACATATTGACCGCGATTGCCGGTATATTTGTCCACTTTAAACCCAACCACTAACCAATCAAGCCCTAATTGCATTAAGCGTTTTAAGTACAAAATCTATGGCTACACCTACCCCATCTCAGACAAAGAGAGCTAGAAAAACTAGAGTCGAAGCAGACTGGTTTGACAAATCACCATAAGACAAGGACTCGTTGATGGTACTAAGTAGATGCACTCGATGAAATTTGATGGATGAATGGTCATGTGGAGGGCGTACGAGCTATTCCTAAATTTTATTGGACTTTGTCCTATAAATCCCTAATGTGATATTTATTGACTAAGAACCTCGAGCCCCAATAGCGATAACCCCATAGTCACTATCCCCTTAGAAACGCGTAAACTCTCAACCCCGTCTAGTATGTGCAACTTTGGCCTCTTTTACTAACTTTGGATGCTTTTTTGCATCTTTTATTTGAACTTTCTTTTCTTTTTCTTTTTTTTTTCATGCTTTTGCAAGATTTTTTTTTCACACCTAAATAAATATAACTATTTTCTAAGCTCGTAAAAAAGATGGACATGTGGTGGTGTGTTGGTTTGAGTGTATCTAAGTCTTACCATCTCAAAGTTTTTAGATTATGGTAATCCTCCCTAAGCATCGAAATTCGGTTTCACCGTTTTTCAAATTATTAGATATATAAAATTTGCTAAAGAGAACTATCAAAGATAGTTGGGCCTACCGACACATCCAAAATCAGATACACAGATCATCTCTTCTTTTATTATTATTATTATTATTATTATTATTATTATTATTATTATTATTATTATATATTTCAAAAGTTCTGGGAGCTTGTTAACACAACGGTAGTAATATCATTTCCTGGTTAACGTAGAATAAAAACAACTTTCAAGGGATATTTGTTTTTCTTTAAAACTTTTTTTTTTAAATTTTTTTTACTTTTTTTTTCAAATTCAGTCGCCTAGTCACTTTCAGTTTTCGGGTCAATGGCTACCCATATGTCTACAGGTAGATAACGGGACCAAACATATACAGGTATATGTCCCTCGAACTTAAGCAACCGACATAATTTTCAGTGAAAAAACAAATCACACAACAATCGCCCCAGTCACTTTAAGTTTTCAGGTTAATGGCTAACCCGTATGTCTACAAGTAGATAACCGGACCAAACATATACAAGTATGTGTCCTTCAAACTTCAGTAACCGACATAATTTTCAGTGAAAGCGTGCAAAAATGTTATTATTAATATATTTTTTTTTTAAATATTTTTTTTTACAACTAAGTAAAATAAATTCCCATCCCTACACTTAGAAATAAATTATCCTCGATAAAAACAAAAATTAATTATTTCAAGAATAAAAGAGAGAACGGGTTACTCCCCTGGTTTATATGCAGAATATTCACCGGCTGTGTATCAATCGAACGACCATATAACATTTCATTCGCGGCCGCAACCTCGGGAGAACCAGTTCCAAAACGCTATCAGAGCTACCATGCGCATAATAATACATGCAATAACTCAAAGTCGTTCGCATGTAGTGGCGTACAACACAGAAAACAAAACACGAGAAATAAACACATTTTTGCATTTTTTTTTATTTTTTTTAAACTTCTTAACTTTTTATTTTTTTTATTTTTTTTTAAAAATAAATATAGACAAAAAGAATACCCTTAATATCAGCTGCTCGAATAGAGACTGAGTACGAGCGGCCTCAATCGGGAGGATCCTTAGTATCAAAAATTAAAAACAGATAAACGAAAACTCGGGCTACCTCCCGAGAGCGCTTGGTTTAACGGGTCCTCAGCCTGACCCCTCCATCACGCCTATTCATAAGTAAAGGCATTGAGGTACCAGACCTCAGCCGTCTGCTCCGCAACCGTCTCATTTATGTAGTGCTTCAGCCTGTGACCGTTCACCTTAAACTTCCCACTTTCGTCTTCAATCTCAATTGTGCCATACGAGAATACCTCAGTAATGGTAAACGGGCCTAACCATCGGGAATTAAGGTTTCTCGGAAATAACCGTAATCGGGAATTGTAGAGCAAAACCCGATCCCCACACTTGAACTGTTTATCACCTCTCAACTTCCTATCATGTAACTCTTTGGTTTTCAGCTTATAATTATACGAGTGTGCATAGGCATGATCGCGGAGTTCCTCTAACTCATGTATCTGATGGAAACGGTGATTTCCAGCAGTCGAAAGATCAAGGTTAACTGTTTGAAGTGCCCAAGAAGCACGGTGCTCCAACTCAACAGACAGATGACATGCTTTCCCATAAATCATCCGAAACGGTGTGGAACTAGTCAGAGTTTTGTACGCTGTACGGAAAGCAAACAAAGCATCATCTAATTTGTCGGACCAATCGTTTCGGTTTAGCCCTACCATCTTATCAAGAATGTGTTTAATGCCCCGGTTACTCACCTCTACCTGTCCACTGGTCTATGGGTGATAGGCAGTCGCAATCCGATGGGTGATCCCATAGCGTTGCAACGTCTTCTCCATCTACGTGTTGCAGAAGTGAGTAACTCGATCGCTAATCAAGGCTTTCGGTACACCAAAACGAGAGAAAATATTTTTCAGAAATCTCACTACAACTCGGGCGTCGTTAGTGGGCAAGGCTCTGGCCTCGACCCACTTGGATACGTAATCAACTGCGACAAGTAAGTACTTTTTCCCTCTAGACAACGGGAACGGGCCCATAAAATCAATACCCAAAATGTCAAAAACCTCGCAAGCCTGAATAGCATTTTGGGGGATCTCATTTCGGGATGAGAAGTTTCTGACATGTTGGCATCGGTCACAGCTTTTGACGAACATATGAGCATCTTTGAAAATCGAAGACCAATAGAATCCTGAATCGAAGACCATCTTAGCAGTAAGAACAACACCATGGTGACCTCCTGTCGGTTCCTCATGACAGTAGCTCAAAATTCGACACCCCTCTTTAACATCCACACATATCCTCACCAGCTGATCAGCACCTATACGGAAAAGAAACGGGTTGTCCCAGATGTAGACCTTTATTTCAGCAAAGAATTTCTTCTTTTGCTGGTGAGACATCCTCCTAGGGAGGGAACCATCGACGAGGAAGTTCGCGATATCGGAAAACCACGGGTAGCCGTCATCCTGGGCTCTGACAAACATAAGATTCCCTATCGGGAAATGGTTATTGATGTTGACCCCGACATCTCCAATCTCGGCGTTCTCAAGACGTGACAAGTGATTGGCCGACACATTCTCGGCCCATTATTTTATCATGGATTCCAATATCAAACTCCTGAAGTAGCATGATCCGTCGAATGAGACGAGGTTTAGCGTCCTGCTTGCTGAAAAGATAACGAATTGCAGCATGATCCGTGTAGACGACTGTTTTGGACACAACAATATAGGACCTAAACTTATCAAATGCAAACACCACATCTAACATCTCTTTCTCGGTGGTGGTGTAATTCTCCTGAGCAGTGTTCAAGGTCCGGCTCCCATAGTAGATTGGATGGAAGTGCTTCTCCTTCCGCTGTCCAAGCACTGCTCCTACGACATAGTCGCTCGTGTCGCATATCAATTTAAATGGCAAAGACCAGTAGGGAGAAATCATAATCGGGACGTTAATAAGTTTGTCTTTTAGAAGATGAAACGCCTCAAAACACTGTTCAGAGAAGTCAAATGGAGTGTCTTTCTTTAGTAGCTTTGTCATCGGTCTCGCAATTTTTGTAAAATCTTTAATGAACCGGCGATAAAACTTGCATGACCTAAGAAGCTATGGATGGATCTCACAGAAGTGGTCAGGGGAAGATTAGAAATGGTTTCATTTTTAGCTCGATTGACCTTGATCCCCGCACTCGAGATCCTATGTCATAAGACGATGCCCTCACGTACCATAAAGTGAAACTTCTCCAAGTTGAGGACTAGGTTGGTGTCGACACAACGAGCCATCATCCTATCAAGGTTGGAGAGACAATGATCGAAAGAATTCCCGAAGACAGAAAAATTGTCCGTGAATACCTCCATGGAATCCTTGATCATGTCGTGAAATATCGCCACCATACATCACTGGAAAGTAGTTGGAGCGTTACAGAGTCCAAAGGGCATGCTTTTATAGGAAAATGTGCCGTAGGGGAAGGTGAATGTGGTTTTCTCCGGATCATCGGGAGTAGGGATGTCCAAACTGCTCGTCGCTCGCCGCTCGTTCGTCGTTCGTTCGAAAATTGCTCAAAAAATGCTCGTTCGATTTATGCTCGGTTTGGAAGTGAGCCGCTCGGCTCAGTTCAATTTAAAAACAATCCAAACGCGAGCGAAGCCTTGCTCGGTTTGGTTCGGTTAATTTTGCTCGAATTATTTTTTATTTATTAGTTTTATATATAAACTTTATGTATATATATATATATAAGTATACTATTTTTTTAAAGTTTTTATAATTTCCCTCTTTGGTGTTGAATTCAAAGTTCAACTTTAAATCATAATCGCTCGTTTTATATATGTTTTGTTGTTAACTTTGAGTTTTATACATTTTAAAGGTGAAAGTTTAGATAATTTAGAGTTAAAAGTCTTGAGTTAATGATATTTTGAAGTTTTAGAAATTTAAATCTGGAAACTTTGTACGAAATCAAGCAAAACCAAACCGAACCAAGCCGCTCGGTTTCAAAACCAAACCAAGTTCAATCATAAAGATATCGCTCGTTTCTTTAAATTCAATCCGATTGGTTCGGCTCGATTTTAAACCAAACCAAGTATGAGCATGCCTGCGTTCGGTTCGGTTCGGTTCGTGAACAGCCCTAATCGGGAGATATCGGGATTTGGAAATACCCGGAGAAACCATCCAGAAAACAGTAGTACTACTGACCCGCCAAACGCTCAAGCATCTGATCAATGAATGGTAGAGGAAAGTGATCTTTCTTAGTGGCATCATTCAGTCTGCGGTAGTCGATGCAAACTCTCCAACCAGTCATGGTCCTAGTGGGAATAAGCTCGTTCCTTTCATTGGTAACGACAATTATGCCACCCTTCTTCGGAACCACTTGGACCGGACTCACCCAGGCGCTATCAGAGATGGGAAAAATGATTCCCGCATCAAGAAGTTTAATGATTTATTTCTTAACTACCTCTTGCATTTTCGGATTAAGACTTCGTTGAGGCTGAACGACGGATTTGAAATGATCCTCCATGAGGATTTTATGAGTACAGAACGAGGGATTAATCCATTTGATGTCAATAATCTTCCATGCTATTGCCTCCTTGTGCGCCTTCAACACCTTCAACAACTTCAACTTCTCGACCTCCATCAAGGCAGATGCGATGATGACGGGTAGCTTCCTCTCTTCGTCAAAAAATGCGTACTCCAAATACTCGGGTAGATCCTTAAGTTTTAAGGAAGGAGGAGGGCTCTCAACAGAAGATCGGTTTCTCGGATCGTCTCGCACAATCTCAACAGCTGACTTTGAATCTAGGGGTGGTGACACGGTGTCATCCATCAACGGTTGAGTGGCCATGGAAACCATCTCGACCTCTGAAATCTCCTTATCGAGGATCTGTGGGTCCAAGGTAGGTCCCCAACAGATGTCAGTGAAAAACTCCCGCACATGTGATACGTTGGTGTCAACGAAATACAAGGAGTCGTCCGCCGACTTGGGGTGCTTGAGTGTCTGTCTTACGTCAAAGGTGACGTTATCATCCCCAACTTTCAGAATCAGTTTGCCCTCACGAATGTCGATCAACGCCTGCGCGGTGGAAAGGAATGGTCTGCCTAAAATGAGCGGGACACTATCATCCTCGTTCATATCCAGAATGACAAAGTCCACCAGGAAGATGAACTTGTTGATACGAACAAGCATGTTCTCGACCACCCGTTGCAGGTATTTCACGTTATGATCAGCAACTTGGATACTCATCCGGGTTGGCCTCGGTTCGCCAAGAACCAACTTACTGAACACAGAATACGACATGAGATTGATGCTGGCCCCAAGGTCGGCCATAGCATGTCGAACCGTATCATCGCCTAAGATGTAGGGAATTGTGAAACTCCCAGGATCAGCCAGCTTTTCAAGCAACTTGTTCTGCAATACTGCAGAGCACCCAACACTCAACGGAATAGACGAGAGCTCATATAGCTTCTCCTTATTGGAAAGATTGTCCTTGAGGAATTTGGCATATTTGGGCATCTGAGTGAGAACCTCAAGGAAAGGAATGTTCAGGTGAAGCTGCTTGAGAAGTTCGAGGAACTTGGAGTTTTTCTCATCGTCTCTGTCAGATCTGAGTCTCCCAGGATAAGGGAATTTGGGTTTGTAGAATCTGCGAGGTGGGTTAGATGATGATGAAGGTTTATCAGCCAGCTTCGTACTCGCTGGAATAGTCTGCTGCTATGCCTTGGCCGGAGGAGGCTCCATATGGATCTCCTCGTCCACCTGCTCCTCTTCATCGACCGTAAGTGTTACAACTCTCGAAGGATCAGCCTCTCTTTCTCTTTCTGCACCCCTCCTAGTAGTTATTGCTTTGGCAAACCCTCTTGGATTTTTCTCGGTATTACTCGGTAATGAACCCGATGCTCTCTCGGATAACTGTCTGGCAACCTCTCCGACGTGACGCTCAAGATTAGCTAGAGATGTAGCCTGGTTCTTCAGCATAGCATCGTGTTATGCAAATTCACTTCATTTATTATTCGGTTCCTCTCATCATGCTTAAGCAGCTCTGCCATCATTTCCTCTAGTGAGGCTTTTTTCTCCTCTCTCCCCACTTCTTCCAAACTCTCCTGACCTGAACTCCCCTGCCCTAATAGATTCTCTCAATGCTGGTTTTGGTAATGGGCTTGGTAGCCACTGGCTTGTCCCCCTCGATAGTTATTCTGATTTCTCCAGCCAGTGTTCCCGCCGAAGGCGGGGTTTTGATATCTCAAGGGTTTGTTGACGAAGTCAACCTCCTCCAGATTTCTATCTGTCTTAAGAGGACAGTTAATGGTGTGGTGACCCCCTCGACAAACCTCATACTTCGCGACGCTCTTAACGGTAATATCTCTTACGAATTTGTTTAAAACATCAATCTGCGCCTGCATGCCAGTGCTCGAATCGACCTGAAGTACTCCTCTCGATGGCGTGGAAGAATTTCTGCCCCTGTGCCTTTCGTAGCTCGCTGCTAGATCATAAAAAAAGGATGACACACTCATCGGGATCTTTATTCTTGAGGAGGTTCCCGTTAGCAGTTTGGTTCAACATCTCTCCCACGTGCTGTGTGGCTCCATTATAGAATTTCTTGATGAGCATCCGCTTATCTAAACCATGATAAGGACAACTAAGAAGGAGGTCCTTAAATCTTTCCCAAAATTTCCCGAAAAACTCGTCGGACCTCATGCGGAAGAAACAAATCTCCTCACGGAGTCGAGTGGATTTAGATGGCGGTAAGAATTTGGTCATGAATTTTTCTTGAAGGCCCACCCAAGTGGTGATGGATCCAGCAGGTAGTGACTTCAGCCATTTGTAGGCTTTTCCAGTAAGTGAGAAGAAAAAGAGACGAAGATAGATGGCTTCATCGTTCATGTTTCCGATATTGAAAGTTTCACAGATTTGAACAAAAATGTCGATGTGGTTTGATGGATCTTCGATCTCTAGCCCTTGGAATTGGAGTGCGGTCTTGATGAGTTGCATGACGTGTGCAGTAATGGACCAGTTTCCAGCGACGGCACCGATCGGTAAGGAAACGCTAGAATGAGGATTCGTTGTCGGCCTACCATAGTCAGCTACTACTCTCCTAGGCGGTTGGCCACCAATGTTCCTATCCCTAGAAGACGCGGAAGAAACAGACGAAGAAGAATGAGAAACTGTCAGTGAAACAGAATGCTCTCTGTCAGGCTCGACTTTCTCAGTATTGTCAGACGTTTCAAGCTTCGGAGGTCCTTGTGAGCGGGTATGACGCATACGACTAAACAAAAAACTAAAATTAAACTAAAAATAATAAAAACAAATAAGCAAGTAAAAAGAAATAGGTAAGTCCCCAACTCGGGTCGTTCTCTAATCGCCTCAAACCGTGTCCCCGGAAACGACGCCAAAAACTTGATGTGCGAAAATATATATATATATATATATATATATATATATATATATATATATATATATATATATATAACACGAATCACAACTAAGCTTTAAAAACCAAACAACCTATCCTATTTCACACAAACGGCAAGTGTGCCGGTCGTGTATAGCAAAGAAAAGGAAAGTCCGGATAGCGAACTCGAAGACACGTGAGAACGGCTCAGATTATAAACCAATCCAAGTCCTACCTCAATATTTAATTCATTTTATTATAATTAATTTAACTAACTTACTTAACTAAACGGAACTAACTGGAAAACTTAACGGGGTTTTAACAAATATGGAGAAACGACTACCTAGGCAAGAATCCTATTAACAGTTCAACGGCTAACGGAATTAAATAATCACACGACACCGGGATCTTAAATAATCAACTAAGGCTCATTAAAGTTCGCTAGATCACCTCTCGGTCTCACCAACTAACCCTCACAAATCTTAGAAGATTGAATAAATGCACCGGGAAAAATATTACTAAGGTACCCTAATGACGCATCTCCTCTCGGACTCAACGACACAAAACCTACTTAAAATTGGTACTAGCAATTCTAGGGATAAAGGGGTAACAAAAGCTAACTCGATCTAAAACACTTATTTGCACGCAAAACTAAACCGAATAAGACCAAAACTCTCTCTCTCTCGCAATTCTAACTTAACCGAATAAAGACGCGAGACTGACCGACTCCCTATTACCTCTCAGTCGTAAGGAAGGTGAACCTATTGAATTTTAATAATTAATCGCACTCAAGATTCCTATGGTAGTACTAGCCAATGACAAGATAAAAAACACCAAGTGTATGACCTAAACGTAGAACCGTAACCGAATGACAAACAATCAATCAATCAAAGTCAAACGCGGAATCTCAAGCAATAATTATATAAAAGAAATATTTTGACACATCAAAGATTGAATGAAATAAAGTTTCAATAATAATTCGTCATGTGATCAATCAAAACCAAATAGACCGTCGAACAAAGTCAATACTCATCTCTACCTAGGTAGTGAAAATAGTTTTGCTACTCATAATAATAAAAGAATTAAGATAAATAGTAGCCAAACTCATGTCTAACAATTATGTAATAAAGAAAACAAGATAAAAAGATCGAAACCGAATGATTAACGAACTAAATAGTGCTCCTTTCCTTCTCTATTTGTTTCTTGTACGACGAACGAAACATCCAAGAAAGCTTCTATGCGTCCAAAACCTCCTCTCCCACTTCCAAAAAGACCCTCTAAAATAATAATTGAACTCTGGATCTTTTTCTTTGTTGCGGCCGCTCATGTTTTACTAAAACCAAGTTGGTTGGTTTTTATCTTATATTCTTTTTTTGATGTCTCTTCCTGATCTCCATTATATTAAGGAAGGGTTTTATTTTTGTGTGTTATTAAATAATATGTATAAAAGGCTTAACATAAATGGGCTTTTGCGTTGGGTTTTAACTTGTTTCTTCAAACATTGATCATAAAGGCCTTTTTCTTCTTCCATAAACCCGGTTCTCTTCTCTTTAAAACCCGCAACCTATGAAAGATATATAACAATGTCATACCATACTAAAGAAAGTTAAGAAACATTAAATATTTTATATAAAAGCGACTAAAACAATGATAAATGGTGCGAAAAATAAATGCGTTTTACAACACATCACACCTCGTCATCGTCTCCTTCTTAAATTCATCTAACATGTCAAATGAAACAACATAAACAAAACCAAATTTATATGATAATATTAAATACATAACAACGTGTTGGTGCATAATGTCAGTAGTTCATAGTCTAGTGTCTGTAATCGAGTCTGTAATGATTAATTATGTTTTATATGTCTTAAGCGAAGTTACTAACAAGTTCGCTGTTTAGGCGAACTTGTTAGTCAAGCGAAGTTATGGACAACTTCGCCTGAACATGCCAGGCGAAGTTGTCGTGCATTAATACACTAGGTTACGGTTTGTTTGAGGGTTGAACCAGAGTTTTGGTGTGATCATTATCGAAGTTACGAGAGCTGTAACGTGAGGACGAGAGTTCGTGTATGTAATAGTGATATTGTATCACGTGTTTTGGTTATAATATAACATGTTTGTTTATCGTATCGTGTTTGATCTATTCGTGTCTTCTACGCTCGTAACGACCTACGCAGGGATTCCGCACCTACGTAGATCGAGATATCTCGTGTTGATCCATCCAGGGAACCTACATTGGTATCAGAGCTTTTGCTCGATTGTGTGGTTCGGGATATTCACGCGGGTGTAGAAATCGTCCCGTTTTGACTATTCTCGGGACGTGTTTTCTGTGTTTTTGTGTCATTCTTACCTCCTACCATCGTATACAACCCTTTACACCGTCAAAAAACTCGAAATATCCAGATTCCAGATCTGCAGAAACTTAGGTGTTCATCAGGCGAAGTTGCCGTCACTGTTTGTAGGGTTTCAGCGAAGATATAAGGTTAAGCGAAGTTATCCACAACTTCGCCTACCTTCTTAAGTTCGCCTAACTCAAGCGAAGTTCTCTACAACCTCGCCTACTTCCTAAGTTCGCTTACCCTAAGCGAAGTTACACTCAACTTCGCCAAGTCACGTGAATTTAAGAAAGATCCAGCGAAGTTAAGTCTAAGCGAAGTTATCCGTAACTTCGCCTACAGTACTTTTTCAGATGAAATTTTTTTGATTTTTTTCGGGTTTCTTAGTTTTCGAGAAAGATGTCATCAATTAACATCTCTGAGTTAGTAAAGATGGAAGTAGAAGCAGGCTCAGCTACAAAAGCACCAAGGTTGCTGAAGGGAACCAATTTCGTTGCATGGAAGGATCGGTTCGAACAATATGTCAAGTACCAGGATGCGAAAATGTGGGTATGTATCCAGGATGGTTATGTTCCACCAACTATGGAGTACGAAGGTTGTGATCAGATCAAGAAGTACAGCAAAATGGAAGATGAAGAGAAAAAAATGTATGAGGCCGAGAGCAAGGCTCATGCTGCTATCACTATGGCTCTTCCACAAGAGATCCTTCATATGTTTAGAAAGTACAAGATAGCAAGAGAGCTTTGGGAAGCTCTTGAGAACCAGTTTGAAGGAAATGTTGGAATCCGTGCTTCGAAGATCAAATTGCTCAAAACCCAGTTCTCAGTCTTCAAGTATTTGAAGAATGAATCTCTAGATGATATCATCACCCGCTATTATCATCTGATGACTGAACTGAGCAACTATTCAGTTTCTTACCGAGAAGAAGAGATAGTTGAGAAGCTTCTTGATGCTCTCCTACCAAAATGGGAGATGTACACGGTGCTGATGAGGGAAGACAAAGACTTTCCCCAATATGATCTGGAAACGGCAGTCAACAAGCTCTGAACCTTTGAGCTTAACATGGTTAGAAAGGAGACACCTACGGATCAGGTTCAAAATCCAGGTATGTATGGTGCTAAAGTCAACTCTAGTTCAGGTTCGAAGACTGAATCAGCTGCCTACTACTCGAAGGGAGAGTCGGGTGCCAACTCATCACATGAGGGGCATGTGTCAGTCAACACGAATGGTGATGTTTGCTTTGTAGCAGGTGGATCTAGTGCTTCTAAACCGCAAGCAAGCAAGAGTAGTTGCTCTCCAAGTATTCCTAGCAACAACTACTCTAAGATGCCTATGAGTGTCAAATCTGCTGAAGAGCAGTTTGCTCTCTATGCTTCTTTTATTGCTTCCTATGAGAACTACATTCAGGGGAAGATTGTTGATCCAGCTATGTTGGATGAAGACTATGACCAGATTGATGCTGATGATCTGGAAGAAATGGATCTGCAATGGCAGATGGCTATGATCGTGAGAAGAGTGAAACGGTTTATGAAAAAGACCGGAAGAAAGTTTGTCGGTGGAAGGCCAGGGTTTGACAAGACGAAGGTAAGATACTACAACTGTCAGCAAAACGGCCACTTTGCTAAGGAGTGCAGAAATGAGCGTGTAGAACGTGGTCAAGGCAAGTCTACACAGCATAATGGGGGTATGAAAGATTATAGTGCTATGATTTCCAGAGAAGATGGTGAATACAACTGGAACCTGCATTCTGAAGAAACTTTCGAACAGGCCAATTTGGCGAAGGTTGAAACTGAAGGAAATGAGAAGGTTACCGGAGAAGAAAAAGCTCTCATGGCAGATGTTAAAGACCAGCTCTCCGAGGTATGTTCTAAACCTACTTGTTCTAAATGTGAAAACTTGTCTGAGCAATTAGCAACTATAACTGATCAGTATGTTGGTTTGGATGCTGAGTTTAAAACTTTGAAAGAAGATCATCACTTTACTAAAGCAAGAGAAAATAGCTATAAAGTTAAAATAAAAGCTTGTGAAAAGGATATTAAAAGTCTAAAAGCAAAACTTGCTGAAAAAATACAAGTGATTGATCTAAGCTATGAAGTTTTGGAAGAAAAAACCAAGCTAATAACTGAAAGAGAAAAACAGATTGCTGATCACCAGGTGAAAGTGGTGGAACTGAATAGAAAACTTGAGCAGTTCAGAAATTCCTCTGCTATTCTTGATCACCTTGTTAGTGATCAAGGTTCCTCTGTTAAGAGGGGAGGAATTGGTTATCATGAGGTTCCACCACCTTATAATCACAATTACACTTTTAATCCTAGTGTTCAGAAATCTGTTGACTTTGAGGTTGATCAGACAGTTCCAATTAAAGTAACTAGTAAAGAACCAGATGTTAGTAGAGGCGAAACAAGTTCGCCTGTTGCAGGTGTTAAAATTTCTGCTCCGAGTCCTGTCTCATCTAACTCGGACAAGTCTTCTGAGTCGAGTGAGACAAATCAAGAGGAAGTATTACCAAAAAGTAGAGAGATAAAGAAAACATCTGACAAGAAGTCTCCACTAAACCCGTATGTCCCACCTTATGTGAGACAAACGGGCGGTAATAATGCCTCGACATCTAAAACATCTATTGATAAAAAGGTTGAACATAGGTGTTGTTTTAGATGTAATCAATTAGGGCACCTAGTTGCAGATTGCCCTCTGAAGCAGAGATTCAGAGGTGTGAGGCCTACTAAAACTGAGAATAAGTCTAATGGTAATAATAATACTGGTAAAAATGAAAACCATTCAAAATTCAGAAATGTGACTAATTCAGGTTTTCAAAGAAACCAATCTCAGTTTTACACTGCTAATAACCAAACCACAAGCTATAATTCTTTCAATTCACAAAGGTTTGGAAGGCCTCACAATCAATCTACAAGGAGGTATACTAATTGGACTTACAGGAATTATACAGAGACTAACTTTGGAAAGCCAAAGTTCGGGATGTATAGATCCAAGACCAATTGGTCTTGGGTCCCTAGATACTAATCTTTTGCTTTAATCATGCAGGAACAGTTGAACAGGGCTGCCAATAATCTTTGGGTTGTGGATAGCGGCTGTTCCCGGCACATGACGGGTAACAAATTCTTGTTACACGATTTGAAACCTGTTCAAGGAGGGAGAGTGAGCTTTGCAGGAGAAAGTGGAGGCAAGATTACAGGAATGGGAACGGTGTCTAATGGAAAGATGACTCTAGAAAAAGTAAACTTTGTCGAAGAATTAAAGCACAATCTGTTGAGTGTGTCGCAGATCTGTGATAAGGAGTACACCGTACATTTTACAAAGAATGAGGCGATTGTGTTACATCCTGGTTTTCAGATACCAGAGGAGTGGATTGTGATGAAGGCTCCACGTGAGAGGAATACGTATATTATGGATATGAGGTCAACTGAAATGGCCACGGAAGAATCATGTCTTATGTCAAAAGCGAGCGAATCGGAGTCCGAATTGTGGCATAGGAGAATGGGGCACATTCATCTTCGGAAGATGAACCACATTGTCAAGAATGGACTTGTGCTGGGCGTTCCCTTGAAAAGTTTCAACTTTGAAGACAAATGTCTAGCGTGCAAGAAGGGAAAGCAGCACAAGAAATCCCATCACACCAAGAAGGTCAATTCTATTGTCAGTACTCTAGAATTGCTTCACATGGATCTCTTCGGTCCCGTGAATGCAAAAAGTCTAGGAGGTACTTCTTATTGCTTGGTGATCACTGATGATTACTCACGATATTCGTGGGTATATTTCCTGAAATCAAAAGATGAAACGGCTCAGATGGTGAACAATTTGATTACCAAAGTTGAGAACGTTATAGATAAAAGGGTTAAGTTCATTAGGAGTGACAATGGAACTGAGTTCAAAAATTTTGAGATGGAGATCTTCTGCCTTCAGAAAGGGATTGAACACCAGTACAGCGCTCCGTATACTCCGCAACAGAATGGAGTGGCTGAAAGGAAGAACAGAACGTTAATTGAAGGAGCCAGAACAATGCTGGCTGATTCGAAGCTTCCTGTGGTGTTTTGGGCTGAAGCTGTTGCTACAGCCTGCTATATCCTGAATAGAGTCTTGACTGTTAAAAGACTTAATAAAACGTGTTATGAGCTTATGCAAGGGAGGAAGCCCAACTTGAGTGGTCTTGAACCATTCGGGTCCCCTTGTTCGATTTTAAAGACAAATTCTAAATTTGGTGAAGTAGCCGATGAAGGTATCTTAGTCGGTTATGTTGTTGCGACTCCCAACAGACGTGTCTTTAATACATCGACCGGCAAGGTTGAGGTGGTGTGTAACACCGATATCACAAGTTACAAACCGCCAAAACCAAGCAACGGACCTGCTGAGTTTTTCGACTATGATAGACTTTTTAAGTCTTTTAACATACCGTATTGGGATAGTGCAGAAGAAGAAGAGAGAGTTGCTACGAAGATGATCCTTGATGAAGAAGAAAATCTAGTGCAAAGACAGCTGTTTGATAAATGTCAACCTTCCTCATCAAATGCTATCGATACCCCTGCTGCCTCTCCTGAAGAATAATTTTTCAATCCGTTTCACTCTCAGCAAGAAACAACCATTGACGAGCTCTCTTCTAACTTGGAAGACAATTTGCATGTCGGTTCTGTTCCGACCACGAGAATTCATAAAGATCACCCTTTGGAGAATGTGATTGGTGATGTGTCCTCCGGTGTACAAACAAGACGTAGCTTGAATGAGCACACCTGTGTTTACACAAGCATTAAGGAAACAGGCATAATCAACGAATGCTTGTACACCTGCTTTATCAGCCAGATTGAACCAAAGAATTACCAAATGGCTCTAAAGGACAGCTCGTGGGTCGAAGCCATGCAAGAAGAGCTGGCTCAATTCAAGAAAATGGAAGTTTGGACTTTGGTTGAAAAACCAAAGAATGTGCATGCAATAGGCACAAAATGGGTTTTTAAGTGCAAGAGAGATGAGAAAGGGATTATTATTAGAAACAAGGCGAGGCTAGTCGTTAAAGGTTTTAATCAACAAGAGGGGATTGATTATAATGAAGTGTTCGCTCCTGTGGCAAGATTGGAAGCCATTAGATTGTTTTTGGCATTTGCTGCTTATAAGAAGATGAAGGTATTTCAGTTGGATGTGAAAAGTGCGTTTCTAAATGGGAAAGTTGATGAGGTTGTGTATGTTGAGCAACCTCCGGGTTTTCCTGACCCAGACTTTCCAGACCACGTGTACAAGTTAAGCAAGGCGTTGTATGGACTACATCAGGCACCTCGTGCCTGGTACTCAACCTTATCAGATTACTTGCTTGAAAATGGGTTTGAAAGAGGAAAGATAGATAGCACGTTGTTCTTCAAGAGAGAAGGAAGCGACTTCTTGCTGGTGCAAGTCTACGTGGATGACATTTTCTTTGCTGCATCAAAAGTCTCCATGTGTCAGGAGTTTGAGGCCGTCATGAAGAAAAGGTTTGAAATGAGTGCTATGGGTGAACTAACTTTCTTTTTAGGATTGCAGGTTGATCAGAAGAAGGATGGGATGTTCATTCATCAGACCAAGTATGTCCATGATGTGCTCAAACGTTTCAAGATGGAGGACAGCACTCCATTTGATACTCCAATCTGCGTCAACCATAAGTTGGGTGCTGAGACAGACAATGACGCAGATGTGGACCCAACTCAGTATCGGGCTATTATAGGTTCTTTAATGTACTTAACTGCTTCTAGGCCTGATATTATGTTTGCTGTTTGTCTTTGTGCTCGTTTTCAGGCAAACCCAAAGGAATCTCACATGAAGGGTGTGAAGAGGATCTTGTGGTATCTCAAAGGCAAACCTAAGCTGGGGTTGTGGTACCCGAGAGGAGGAGACTTGGAGTTAGTCGCTTACACAGATTCTGATTATGGAGGGTGCAATCAGAGTCGGAAGTCAACAACTGGAGGATGTAAGTTTCTTGGTGGCAGATTGGTGTCGTGGCAATGCAAGAAGCAGACTTCAGTCGCCATTTCAACATGTGAGGCAGAATACATGGCAGCATCCAACTGCTGCTCCCAGGTTCTTTGGATTCAACAACAGTTGCGCGACTATGGTCTGAATTTCTCACTTACTCCTATTTGCATTGATAACACAGCTGCTATCTCAGTAACTAACAATCCCGTGAAGCACAGTAAAACTAAACATATTGACATACGTCATCATTTTATACGGGATTGTGCTGAGAAGAAACTGATTGTGCTTGAAAAGGTGGATACGCTTGATAATTTCGCTTATTTATATACTAAAGCGTTTGACAAATCAAGATTTCAAAACCTTGTTGAGTTGAATGGGATGATCAATCCCGAGTAACCATGCTTTTTGTGCATATTAAAAAAAAAAAAAAAAAAAAAAAAAAAAAAAACAAAACGTCACTATCGCTTAGAACAATGTCGGTTACCTCAGTTTGATGGACATGTCTTAGGATATGTTTGGTCCTCATTTCTACTTGTAGAATATGAGGATAGCCATTAACCAGACGACTGAAAGTGACCGGGGCGGTTTATGATGAGTTTTCATTCTTTCGCTTAAAATTAGTCGATCATACTTAGTTAGAAGGACACATATTAGTATGTGGTCGGTCCAGCTGATCCATTGGATCTTTGGGATAGCCGTTGACCTGAAGACTTTGATTTGGTCGGGGCGATAGAAGTTAAATTTTTCTTTTAGGGAAATGAAATTATTTTTCAAGTCTACTACTTCGTAAGAAGTTCGTTTGCTATGTTTAACAGAAAATTGATCCAACCTTGGAAAATGATAGATATACTGATTCTGTGTGCTTAACTAGTGAAGTTATTAGGCTTAAAAGGCTTAAGAACAGTCATTGTATGTCATGGTAGCTTTTTATGGTGCGTAAAAGTAGAAGTGATACTAACTAAATCTACTCGATTTTATGTGGAAACTTCTTAAGAGTTCTGCATGTCTTCATATATATCTTTCCGAATGATAGGCAGAAAAGCGATTACCCAGTCATACACGAGCCTGTTAGGGTTCTGATTCCCGTGAAGAAAGCGTGTCAAGAGACTGCAGTGATCCAGATTCGGGACTTGCAGTTGTTTACTACTCTGAAGTCTATGTAAATGTTTATTAGAAAAAAAAAAAAAAAAAGCTTATAACTTATTGAAACATTCTAGAGCTGACAATGTCAAGACTTTTCAATCATGGAGTAAGAAAGAGAACGGGAAGCAGATGAAGAGTACTTACAAACTTAATCAGACACTATGGGTCGAAGTCAATTCGGGGTGACTTGGGGAAAGCCAAATACGCTTTGAGAACAGATAGGAGGCATCATAATTTTTGAGTTGTTGTCCACTTAATTTTTGAGCTTAATTGAACTTAACTCGTATCACAGAAACGATGAAAACCATCTTAAGTTATTTACCTGCCTACAACCTGTTTCTTTATGTCATAATACAGCTAAACACGGATCTATGTGACAGTCACGTAGTTAGTATGATTCCTGTTCGGATCTTTTCTAAAACGTAGTAGTCCCTGTCGAGACTGAAATTTGATCCCTTGTACTTTAATTTTTAAAAGTTTTTCGTACTTAGGTAGTTTATGGTTTTATAACTGGTTACTTGGACTTGATCGTGTCATTTAATTCTTAAAGGGAAGCTTTTAAAACTTAATTGCAAATTGGTCAAATTATAGGGGTTTATTTTGTAAAATTTGGTATATCGGCGAACTTGTGAATAACTTCGCCCTAGGCAAAGTTATCCACAACTTCGCCTGTATAACTCCGCTCCTATATAAAGGAATTTTTAAGGTCAACAGTTTATAATTTTCAAACTTCAGCGAACTTATACTCCGACAATTCAGCGAACTTATCGATCAACATCATCTGTGTTCTTATTTCGATTCCATTCCGTGATTAAAGGTGTGTAAGGTTTCTAGTATCGTATAATCAATGTTTTTGAGGTTGATCATCGGTCGTTTCGACTCGATTATCGACATCGTCTTTCGAAACCTTAAACACCCGATTTCAAACTTGTTTTTACGTGGTTGTGAACAACCTGAACGTCTAGACCATCATAAAATCGAGTTTTACGGAGTCCACAATCATTAAATTCACCAACTGCACGTCGTTTCGTAAACCTAACAGTCACCGTTTCAGATTCAGGCGAACTTAAGGATTAGGCGAAGTTATCCGCAACTTCGCCTGAGGTTTAACTTCGCCTGAGGCGATGTTGTGGTAAAGCGAAGTTATCATTAACTTTGCCTGGACCTTTTTACTTATTAGTTATTAGACGAACTTAAAGATGAAGCGAAGTTGTTCTCAACTTCGCCCCACTTTTAACTTCGCATATACAGACTTTATCACAACTTCGCTCATGGTAACAAGCGAACTTGTGTTATGCCTTAACGTGTATCTAACTTGGTTCGTTTGTTGCAGATATGGCTGCTGTTGCTGGTGCTGGAGGTGCTGGTGGCGATGACGGGGGAGATAACCAGAGACAATTCTTCCCTGGCATAATATGTATATTACGTTAGACCCAGATGCGAGTGGTGTGGAGGATTACCGCGAAATCATCACTTTCCTCCTTCGCTCGCGGATATTCCACGCGATCACAACTACTCTGCCGATATCCTTACCCAATATTGAGGATTTTTGGCAAACGGTGGAATACGAATGCCGCGTTGAGCCCCCGGTTATGCGAGCAACCGTCAACAATCAAGAAGTTCAGTTTTCTTTTGAACAAATCCGGGCGGCTTTACATTTCGGGAATGAGACCAGGGATGACCCGACGGACTTTGTGGCTCCTTTCCGAGATGGAGCGTTTTTACGAATGGGCTATTCGGGCCCATTGGGCGATACACAAAGAAGGAAGGGTTTCCTACTCGATCAGTGGCGCTTCCTCATGCACGTAATGATTGTCTGCATGTCAGGGAGGAAGGTGGGTACTGACGGGATGGGTGCGACCATGCAGTCGGCGATGACTGCTCTAACTTATAACAAACGTTATAGCTTCAGTCAGATGGTCTTCTATGAGATCGATAGACAAAGACGGGCAGTGGCGCGTGAGAGGTTCATTATGTATCCAAGATTCATCCAGATGATCTTGAACCATGTGGCTCCAAATCTACCTCAGCGCCGCCCTATCAGATACGTGGAGAGTGTGAACAAACGTATCTTCGCTCAGTGCAGGACATCGAGCGCGAGGAGCAACCCTGAGCTCCGTCCCAGGCATACTCCACTCTTTGGGTATTTAATCAACCCGGAGTATGTTCCTGCCAATGGGGACGTGTTCAGAGACCCTCAACCACAACAGGCGGGAGCACCTCAACATATACCTGCTGCGCCTGTTGTGTCACCGGAGGAGGAAGTGGACCTTGATGCAGAATTTGGTGGTCAAGGCTACTTCGATATAGACCGAGTTGATCCTCAAGAAGATGTACAGGTCTCGGTAGCACAAGTTTCGAGGGTGGATGTTACTAGAGCAGCTACGACGGTGGCTGACTCAGATTTTGATGAAGTAATGGATGAGGCAAGACGTATGATGGTAACTCGTGAAAGAACGTATGGGAAGAGAAAGAGGACAGATGACGACAGTGAGTCAGAAGAAGAAGAAGACATTCATAAGTTGATCAGACGTTCAAGAAGGGACATGACAGGTGCAGGTATGGGAGCAGGTGAGAGTTCAAGAGTCGTACGTTTCGCTCCGCCCGCACTGTCAGTTATGTCACTTGTTCCTACACCATTACAGGTCACAAGGCCAAGTGCCACGGACGTTCCCGTGGTGGCTACATCATCATCTGTTGGCCTCCCATCCATCACACTCCAGCTGACGACTCCGGAGATTGTGTCTTTACCACCTCCAACTGTTACTCCTTCAGAGGTGGTTGCTCAATTTGTTGAGTCGACAGTCGTTGCAACTGCAAGGTTATCAGGTATGATACCACCTGCGGTTACGCCTGCTTCTGATGTCCCGGTTTCATTCGAAATCCCTCCTCAGTATACCCAAGACATATCTCACATGAGGTTCGATTTAGATGCAACCCTATCAGACTCGGAAAGAATAGCCGCACTTGAACGGGTCGTGGCAGAACAATCAAGGGTGAATCTTATCCAGACCCAGGCTATTCAGCGCCTAGTAGCAGAAAACCAACTGCAGTAGTCCCTCCTGGTTGAACATGGAAAAATTATAGATGCTATGAAGGAGTTCTTGGCATCTCAGGGGGAGACGAGCTGTAAAGGCGACGAGCTCAGGACAAAGAAGAAGAATGACAGAGACGATGATCCCAATGCATCGAAAGGTGCAGGTGGTGAGTTGCCAAGAACTACTCAAGCTCTTGGGACTTCCACAGCTCAGGGGGAGTCTGCAAGCGCAGCTGGCGGTTCTGGTGGTGATGAGGTGGTGATGGTAGATGACGAGGAGATGGGAGATGATGTGATCGATGCCTTGAAGGAGTTGGATAATGATATGTTGGATGATGAATTTATGTGTGAAGATGATGTTCTACAAGTCGAAGAGATTGAAAAGATTGGTGCAGAAATTGTGATAAAAGATGATGTTGAAGAAGGTGAAATAGTTGAGGAGAATGTTGAACACGAGATCCCTGTAGTTGAAAAGTCAGATGTATGTCAAGATACAGTAGGTGATGATACAGAATGGGAGGAGCAGCCTAGATGGAAGGAAGGCTATGCTCATTGGTTTATCAAAACTAAGAAGCCTGCTGTTCCAACCATGTTCAAGAAAAGTTATAATATCAAAGGCTATGCTGAATCAAAGAAAGGAATTATCTGTTGGCTATATGATGAACAGTTAAAAGTGTTCGTGGTGAAAAGATATGATGGGATCCAATACTTTAAGAGGACGTTGAGATCTCTCAATACATTGCCTGAATGTGTGGTGAAGGATTTGGCTAGATTGGGGTTGATTAATAGAAGCGACGACAACATGGCCAGAGTTATTGGGAAGATCGTGTGGAAAGAAAGTATTAAAGAAAAGAATTTTGAGTTATTAAAGCCACAGAAGGGAAAGCTAGTGGAAGATAAGGAAAGAGGAATGAGAGCAGATGGCAAGCCATGGATGGTAATGAAGTACAAACCGATTCGATGCATGAAAGAGGTTCCAATGAAGACTATGCCTCAAGATGTGTTGAAAGATCTTAAATGGTGGTATGTTGATTGCCAGAATGCTGAAGCCGTGATGGAAGACGAAGACGAACAAGAAGTGCTAAGAGTGTATGATCCGATGCATCTTGTTAATTTATCGAAAGCTGATCTGTAGGTGTTAAATGAAAAGAAGATATTTTATATTCCTGCTTGGAAAGACGAAGCGAGGAAATATCAGCGAGTAGTCACGGTATGCGTGAGAGAAGGAGTACATGCATGAAGACCAGGAGATTGAAGATTACAAGACACGTGCTTGAAGATCAAGACATGAAGCTACTGCCAAGGGGGAGTCTGTTGGTGCATAATGTCAGTAGTTCATAGTCTAGTGTCTGTAATCGAGTCTGTAATGATTAATTATGTTTTATATGTCTTAAGCGAAGTTACTACGAAATTCGCTGTTTAGGCGAACTTGTTAGTCAAGCGAAGTTATGGACAACTTCGCCTGAACATGCCAGGCGAAGTTGTCGTGTATTAATACACTAGGTTACGGTTTGTTTGAGGGTTGAACCAGAGTTTTGGTGTGATCATTATCGAAGTTACGAGAGCTGTAACGTGAGGACGAGAGTTCGTGTCTGTAATAGTGATATTGTATCACGTGTTTTGGTTATAATATAACGTGTTTGTTTATCGTATCGTGTTTGATCTATTCGTGTCTTCTACGCTCGTAACGACCTACGCAGGGATTCCGCACCTACGTAGATCGAGATATCTCGTGTTGATCCATCCAAGGAACCTACACAACGTGTTAAAAAAAAGGAAATAAAATACAAAACAAATCTAAACTACAACACCACTCGTGTCGTTGTCCTATTCTTAAATCCATTTAACAGGTCTATTGTGGAATTTTAATTCTCGACTTACTAAGGGAGGGGGACCACTATTACCATTGACGCGGAATGGAAACGGTGATATTGCTTGATACGTTTGAAACTGTATTATAATTCAACAATTTCTTTTATTATTATATTTGAGCTTTTATATAGGGGTTTTAGGGACACCCGAGGTTTTTCCAAAACGCCCACCCTATCCTCGGTGAAAAGGGCTATCCGCGGCAGATAGGTGGGTGTTTTGGAAAAATGTATTTTTCTTTGTTCTTTAGTTGTCTTTTTTTATTATTTTATTGTTTTTTTTGTCTTTAATTTTATTTTTATTTCTTGATTTTTTTTGTTTTGCTTTTGTGTTAGTGTGGTGTAACCACTTATTATTTTTATTTTTTTTGGTTTTTAATCCATCGGTTTTAAAATTACAATGAAACAACAAATTTTAAAATTTAAACGAAACAATATAAACAATACCAAATTTATTTGATAATATTAAATACATAACAACGAGTTCGAAAAAAAGAAATAAGATACAAAACAAATCTAAACTGCAGCACCACCTGCGTTTTCGTCTCCATCTCGTCTGCGTGTGGCCGGCCTACCCTCATCATCGTCTCCGTCTCGTGGGCGTATGATGCTTGACGTGCTCGCCTCGTGGTCGAAACGTGGCGCAAGTGCTGTTTACCGCTGCACCAATTCAATTTGGCATTTCTTTATGTTTATATCATATAATTTACTCTACTTGTTTGTTTTAAGACCTACCAATGCACCAATTCAATTAAGCACACAGTCTTTTAAGCTTATTTCTTGCTGGATTTGGGATCAAGATAGACAATGTACTATCATTTCACTTTTAGCTTCAAAAACTCAAAATTTTGAGGAGCATAAAGCAAGATAAAGATAAATTTAATTGCCCCAGTTAACTTAAGTCTATAAATAAGTGGCTGTTCTATCAATTCAACAAGTGAATAATAGGGCCAAGACATGCAAGCATGCTTCACAAACTTAAATAACCGACATAATTTTCAGCGAGAAAATAATCTAAAAACGCATAACGAACGCCCGAACTACTTTCCATTATCAGGTGAATGGCTAACCCGAAAATTTACAAGTAAATATCAGGACCAAACATATACAAGTATATGTCCTTCAAATGTAGATAATTGACATAATTTTCAGTGAGCGTATGCAAAAATCTTTTTTGATTTTCATACATACATTAAAAGCACAATCTTTTTGTCTTTTTCAATTTCTTATAAACAAAACAAACTTCAAAATCTTTTTGGATTTTCGGATTTTTCTGTATAAACTGAAAAACACAATCTTTTTGACTTTTCAAATTTTAAAATGTTTGAATTTTCCGTTTTATCTATACAAACCAAAATAAATTTTAAAATAAAGTTAACAGAAACGAAAGATAGTCATCCCTGTTTCTGGATATCAGCGAGGGTCTTCAATCCATTTAAACCAAGCAAAAAATTAAAACACGTTTTATCAAAGGCTTTGGTAAATAGATCGGCTTTCTAAAATTCAGTAAGTACTTTCTCAAGGTCAATTAATTTATTCTCAAAGTAATCCCGTATAAAATGATATCGAATATCGATACGTTTTGTTTTCGAATGTTGTACGAGATTCTTTGTGATAGAAATTGCAGCAGAATTATCAATCAAAATAGGAGTAGTAAGAAACTTCAAACCGTAGTCGCGAAGATGTTGTTGTATCCACAAAACCTGGGAACAACAACTCGAGGCTGCAACATACTCAGCTTCAGCGGTTGAAGTGGATACCGCTGTCTGCTTCTTACACTGCTAGGAAACAAGCCGGTTTCCTAAAAATTCACATCCTGCCGTCGTTGATTTGAAGTTGATCTTGCAACCTCCATAGTCCTAGTCTTAGAAGGCAGTATGCTCAAAGTTATCGTCCTTGGGGTACCACAACCCGATGTCTGGATTTCCCCTCAGATACTGAAGTATTCGCTTAACCGCAGCTAGGTGAGTCACTCGTGAACTTGCTTGAAGCCTAGCACAAAGACAAACAGCAAACATAATGTCGGGGCGAGAAGCCGTTAGATACATCAAAGATCCGATTATGGCACGATAGAGGGTAGGATCAACGGTATCCTCCAATTCATCCGGTGATAAATTGTGACCCACGGGAAGAGGAGTTGAAGGGATTTTTCCGGCAGATATCTTGAATCGGCTCAAGACATCGTTCACGTACTTGGTCTGATGAATAAAGATTCCGTTTGCAGACTGGTGAAATTGCAACCCTAAAAAGAAATTCATCTCTCCCATAGAGCTCATCTCAAACTTCGTTTGCATGGACATCTCAAACTCCTCACACAACGTGTCGTTTGTAGACCCAAAGATAATGTCGTCGACATAAATCTGAACTAGGAGAAGATCATCACCAACAGTCTTATGAAATAAAGTGCAGTCGACAGTCCCTCGCTTGAAGCCATTATCAGTCAGATGGTCGGCGAGCGTGCCATACCAAGCTCTCGGGGCTTGATGTAAACCATACATGGCCTTGTTTAATCGGTAAACTTGGTCCGGACAATCAGGATCTTCAAAACCAGGAGGCTGTAAAACAAACACTTCCTCGTGTAGTTTACCATTGAGAAAAGCACTTTTAACATCCATTTGATAAACCTTAATGTTTTTATAAGCAGCATACGCCAGAAAGATTCGAATCGACTTTAATCTTGCAACTGGTACACATACTTCAGTATAATCAATACCCTCTTGCTGATGAAAACCTTGCACAACTAAACGTGCCTTGTTTCTTACGATCACCCTATGATCGTATTTCTTACACTTAAATACCCACTTAGTTGGAATAGCGTTCTTGACTCTAGCAGGTTTGTCGATTAAATCCCAAACACCCAAACGTGGAAATTGCTGTAATTCTTCTTGCATAGCTTCTACCCAAGACAGATCTTCAAGTGCCTTACGAGCTGTTGTCGGTTCTACTTGAGATAGAAAGCAAGTGAATTTCGCAAGATTTACAATTCCCGATGAATGTAAATCAGCATATGCATACAATACGTTACTCTCACTTGACGAAGCAACTTGATGATGTGTTTGTATACCCACATCAAGTTCTCCAATTATGTTTTCCTGTGGATAATATCCATGAATCCGAAGAGTGGGATTTTCAGGAACAACAACATTATCAAATAAGTTAGTGTAATGTTCACCAAGTTCAGGAGATGAAACATTATCACTGTCAAGTTCAAGAACTGGATCATCAGCTTGATTGTCATCAGAAGAAGTAGATACATTATCAAAATTAGCTGGAGAAGCATCACATGGTTCTTCAGTTGGAGCTACAGGTGGAGCTTCAACATCATTAGAACTTGAAAATCTTGGAATGGCCAAATGATCTTCAAAGTATGCTCGAACCAGATCTTCATCGATGTGCTCAGTTGAAGGAGTAAATGAATTAAATAAGCCATCATAGTCAAACATCCAGTCGGGACCTTTCCCTTGAGGAGGAGTGGTATACTTTTGACAGTCCACATGATACCATTCATCAACACAACCAGAATTGAAATTAAATACTCTTTTCTTTGGAGATGCATATCCCAAGAAATAACCTTCGATAGCTTTTTCTTCAAATTTACCTGTATCCTTCTTCAACATTGTACAAGGACACCCAAATGGTTCCAAATACATTAAGTTAGGCTTTCGATTGTTCAAAAGCTTGTAACTTGTTTTCTTGAGTCGTTTAACAGTTAAAACCCGATTAAGCGTATAGCAAGCTGTATTCACCGCCTCATTCCAGAATTGGACGGGAAGCTTAGAATCAGCAAGCATAGTTCTTGCAGCTTCAATCAAGGTTCTATTCTTTCGTTCAGCAACACCGTTTTGTTGTGGTACATAGGGTGCACTGTATTCTCTATGAATTCCTTTTTGAATGAAAAAGAAATCCAATACAGTATTCTTGATTTCAGTATCATTATCACTTCGAATTCTCCTCACCTTGTGTTTATATAGTGATTCGATCTTAGTGATAAGGTTTTGTACCAAAACAGGCGTTTGATCTTTTGAACTCATAAATAACACCCATGAGTATTTTGAATAATCATTGGTGACAACAAGACAATACCAATCCCCAGAGATACTCGCTCGATTCACAGGACCAAACAAATCCATATGAATTCGTTCAAGAGGAGTATCAATAGAATTCAATAACTTAGAAGGATGAGACTTCTTCTGCTTTCCCTTCTTGCATGCAATGCAGTGATCAGATAACTTAAAGTTCATCAACGAGACACCCTCAACTAAGTCATTAGCCATTAAATAATTCATCTTTCGAACATGTATGTGACCCATTCTACGATGCCATAGAATAGAGTCCTTCTCGGTTGCTTTGGAGACAAAACATGTTTCGATAGACGTTGATACTTTAGAACTCATATTTAAGACATAAATATCATTTGATCGAGGTGATCTCTAGACAACCATGTCCTCGGGTATCACATATCCCAGTTTTAAAATAAGACACTCTTTATCAGTAAATACCATGGTGTACTTGTTATTGCAGATTTGCGACACACTCAATAAATTATGGTCCACCTTGTCACAGTAATTGACCTTTTCAAAAGTAATGTGACCAAACTTAATCCTCTTGTGTGATCATGCCCCCAGAATTCCCACAAAATGCTACATAACCCCTTGAATATTTCTCACATTGGTTAATAGGTTGAGATTTCCAGTGATATGACGAGAACATCCACTATCCATTATCCAGTTTTCACCAGACACAGTCTTGGATGTACCCTACACACAAAGTAAAAGTGATTAGTTCAAAAAGGCAGCCCATGTCTCAGTCTTGGGCACCTTTTGGTTTTCTTTTTGGTCATTAACTTGAACAAATTTCAGCTGTTGTTCGGCAACTTGAGAATATGTGGCTGGCTTCCTAGACTTTCGTCTTAGATAAGCAGCTTGAACAATTTTTGAATCTGTGTTCCTACATATGGGCTCAGTTGGAACGAATTTTGGTTTCACTTGACCATGAGTTTCATTCACATGAATTACCTTACGAGGATACACGTTTGAAAACATGATATGTTTATCATCCTCACATGACATTGGTCGTTTCAAGATCTCATTTATCACAGGAACCGGTTTCGAATGGTCCTTGACAAAAGGATGGAGATTTTTAAATTTCTATTGACCATAGTTTTTCACTACATGACCTTGTTGACCACACAAAAAGCAACTTCGCATGTCAACATGAACATGTTGAGGTTTAGCAGAAACATATGCAACCGAAGGTTGATAACTAACATTTTTCAGTGAAACGTTTGGCCAAATCATCAGAGGTTACAGACTTCTTTTTCATATAAAAGTCAAGGTTTGAACAATTGGAAAAACTTTTCAGTATATCTGTTCCAGTTGATTTGACAAACTGAACCTTTTTAGCTTGTTTTAACAATTGTTTTGCTTTAATTACCGGGTTTGATGAGTTCAATGTTTTGGCATAAACATATTGACGTTCCAAATCTTTCAACTTGTCAGTTTCATTGTAGAAGACACTCTCAATTAGTTTAGGTTTAATGATACTATTTGGGATATCTTTTTCAGTGAACATCGTGTTCATCCCTTTTAACTTAAACACTCTAGCAGATGATGGCTTAGAACTAGGAGGATTAATGAAACGCATCAAGTCCTCATCAGAAATTTTGGTTTTTCTGACTTCTTTGCCTTCATACGTTTGACTTTCACCTGATCTTCCTTTTTCACATGAGGCTTGTGTGAACCATACACAGCTTCCTCAAATTAATGAGGCTCACAAAGAATATGATTAGAACTTGGGATGTTCTTGTTCTTGTGTATAACCTCAGGTTCAAACACATCTTCAATAATTACTTTGTCAATATTTTCAACAAAGACTTTGTTGCTTTCAACATGAGGTTTTTGAGGAGTAAATTGGGTTTTATCAGTTTCAGTTTTAACAGGTTTAGCATTTTCTGAAATCATCGGTTCTTTCACAATTACCTCTTCTTCTCTTTTAGCAAAAGGATATATTTTATAGTCATTGTGAAAAGGTGGTGGAATTTCAACAAAACTGATACCTTTCTTTGAATCTTTTTGTTTTTCCAGACACTTCAATAATTTCATTCAACAGAAAAGAAGAGTTTCAAAATTTACCCAATTTTTTCTTCAACTCGAGAACCTCATTCTCAAGTTCAGTTATCTTTGATCTATGTTTCAAAATTTCTTGAAATTTTTGGTCATTAATCGTCATTTTCACAGATAACTCAGCCTTGAGATCGTGGTTACTTGTCGACAATGCTTCAATCTTTTCTCGAGATCTCATTTGAGATTCAAGAGATTGTCGATAAGTATCCTTTAGTGAAGCAATTTCTCTCACTAAATTATCATTATGATTCTTTAAAGACTCTAATTTAGGTTTGTTAGTCTCACATTAAACACAAGTTACTTTAACAGATGAAGTAGCCGAGATAAAATGACTAACCTCATTGATGTTTGCCATGCAAGAAAAAGCAGTTGGAGACTTGTCACAAGAATCGTCAGAATCAGATTCAGAATCATTGTTAGAGGACATCTCACTTCCACTTGCATCTTGACAGTCTTTAGTTAGCCCAAACATAGCCAAATTAGCTTGATTGTCATTACACAGTAATAGTTGCGACCAATCATTTCCATCTTCTAACATTGCTTGTGACCCAGAAGTAGACGGTTTCTTTTCAGCATCATTACCTCGTGGTGTGGAAGAATTTTAATTTTGACCAAGAGGACCAGTATACTCCTTTTTCGGCTTGTGACATTCTTTTGCAAAATGCCCGAACTCTTGACAATTGTAACATTTCACCTTTAACTTGTCAAATCCCAATTTCTTGTTCAAGGCAGGAAGATCTTTGCCAGTCCTTTGCATGAATCTCTTAACCTTACGGACGATCATAGCCATGTTCCACTTTATGTCCATGATCTCCAAATCATATGGATCAATCTGATCATAATCCTCATCAGTCTGATCGCTTGTGGCTATCTTACTACTCACCAAATTCTCATATGAAGACATGAAAGCTATCAGAAAAGCAAAATTTTGTTTAGCTTCCTTCATGTTTAGACTAGGTGGTGAAGCAAATGGATTTGTAGTAGATGAACTTCCAGAAACACCAGGTGATCCAGAATTACCAGCAGTGTAAAAACATGCTCTTGGATCATTATAAACGGTTGTTTCATTTTCACTTGCATGCTGTGTGAGAAAAGTAGTGATTGAAGAAATAGTAGAACTTAGAGGCATACTACCACCATAGAAAGCAGGATCTTGGCTATCCTTGGAGGATTTCTGACACTTAAGATCATATTCTCTTGCTACAATATTTTGCAAGAATTCAGTGGCAGTCAAGTCTTAATTCGCAAAATAGTTATTCTCTTTTAGAACCATTAAAAATGTCAAATAAGAACTTGGTAGTGCACTCTTAATCGTGTCAACCTCAGAAGTTTCCAATCTCATCTTGTCCATCTCAGCAATCAAATGATTAAACCTAGTAGTCATCTCCTCAACTGTTTCTCCTTTCAATAAGTTAAAGTTTCAAAATTCAAACTTAAGCATTACTTTCTTACTCTCAGTTGTATTCCCCATACTCCTCATACGAATATGTTGAAATAAGGAAGCACAGATCTTTATGCTACCCACTTGGTGAAAGATGTTTTCGGGTAAAGCCATAGTAAGAGTAGAGTAAGCCTTTGTCTCAATCTCTAAGGCTTTCTTCTCTTCTTATGAATATTGAGAAATAGCTTTAGGAGTGTAACCAATAGTGTCATCACCAATCATTGGAACAACATATACCTCATCTAGGATATATGAACAGTCAGCATGAACAGAACCCATATGAGCACGAAAACGGGATTCCCATTTAGCAAAATCGCTAAATTTCATCAACCTTGGACATTTCGAATGTGAGCCTATCTCGGTATCAAGTTGCAACATTTGTTGCATTAACATGTTTTGTGAAGCTAGTTCATACATACCAGCCATGGTTGATAAATGATAAATTTCAAACTCTAGAGATTAGAATTGAAAATTAAGATTAGCGAATGATAAACAGTAAGGGTAACGAACTGTGAACAGTTGTAGCGAACTGTGAACAGTAATTAGCAAATCACAACTTAACAAAGTAAATAGTGATCAGGTAACGGATCAGAATTGATGTTAGCGAATTGATCAACGAATCAGATGGTCAACAAGTCAGATGGTCAACTAACGAATTAGCTAAACAAATCACTAAGGATTGGCTTAGCGAATCAGAAAGTTATCCTTAACAAATCACCAAGAGAGGCTTAGTGAATTAGATAACGAACTGGATACAGTTGATAACGAATCAACTTATAGCGAAACAGTTTGTTATAACGGTTGTAACAAACTTCTGACAACAAATGCCACGTAGCAAAAGTTGTTATAAACAGTTACTGAGGTGAGACACGTGTCACACGAATCAGGTAACACGAATTAGAATGCGTAGCGAATTGGTTCACGAATCAACCAAAATGCATAACGAATTACCTAAATATGTTAACGAATAAAGCTGTGAGATTAGCGAATCAGACTTGAATATTAACAAAATGATTTGAATCTTCAAATCTTCAAACGTAAATTTCTATATTTATGGAAATCTCAAGAACACAAACCCAGAATACAAATTCATAATACTACACCAATACTCAACCAAATTGCACACTTTAGACTACCAAATTACTCATAACTACATCGCGAATTCACTACCATTCATCTCGTTATCAATAAACTCTTAATTCGAATCCGATTTGACCAAAACCCAAACTCTATTTTCGGCTAACCAGATCTAAACCAATACACACTCCAATTAACACCAAAACTCAATTCCAGTACATAACTACTTCCCAATACTTTACCATTCTCAAATCCAAATCAAAACATCCATAATTCTTCCAATTAAACCTTAATTTGATCCAAAATCAAATTAAACAGAAACTTAACACAAAACTATCAATTATTAATCCAATAACATCAATTAACAACCAAATCAAGCGTAAACGAGAGCACCGAAAGCTCTAATACCACTTGTTTGAACTCAGAATCAATCCTAACACAGATCTGATCTATGTATAATAATCAACTCATACGGATCCAGTTCATTGTTACACTTGATTGTATGTTATATATATATATTAGTTGTATGTATGTAGGTGATTAATAGTATTAGTATGAAGATGAAGCTTGAGAGAGAATTGGACAGCAATTCGTTAAGTTAAACACAAAAACTTACATTAACAGTGATAGAGGTCACTATATATAGAAGGTGGACCTCGTTCGTTAACATTCCATAACGAACTAGGGTTCACTTCGTTACATACATTAAAAGAAATAACTTAAACGAATCACCCCTGATTCGGTAAGCATCCTTAACGAATCAGGAGGGAATTTAACCTAGATCTAGTTCGCTAAACATCCTTAGCGAACTAGACAATACATTAACGAACTACAAGGATAATATAATTGTTTATTACATAAATCAAATGACAAATACGTTAATGATAAATACAAAGACTCAAGACGCAAAACCGTGCACTAACAATATTCATAGTTGTTCATGGAAAAATTATACTTTTGATATAAGATCTTGAGAAAATAATTGTGATTTCTTAGAATAACATGATCATCATAATCTTTAAAGCAAAAAGTAAGGGTTTTATTAACAATTTATGATGATCATGGTGAGAGTATATGAACAACTATGAAGATTCAAAGAAAAACTCAAGAACATAAGAACAAACAAGAAGAAATTCATAATAGAAAGCAAAAATGTATAAAAACATCAATGAAAAGCAAAATAATTATAAAGACTTACTTGTTTATGCTTAGAGAGAAAAGAGAGAATGAGATTTGATGTGAAAAATGATGAGAATGAGAGGATCTATTTATAGTGGAAACTAGGAGATTTGAATACAATTGAGATAGAGATAAATGTTGTTTAAAGATTAAATGATAAAGATTAATGTGCACGACATATTTTTTTCAACCTTTATTTTTTTCTTTTTTTTTTTCTAACTTTTTAAATTAAAAGAACTAGATAAAATAACTTGAGAAATAAGGTTAAGTTAAAAGGTTCTAGAATATTGCATTTTAAGTTACATGATTAATTTAAATACTTATGATAAAATTAATAATAACAAAATATTTGTTTACATGTTATAAAATATTAATCTAAACATTCCGATTCAATGTGTCATATTAACGATTAAGCATGTTTATGGTGAAATGAGTATAGGATCATATAGTTATGCACACTAAGATAGCCTTATTCAATAAATAACATATAATTAATGTAAATGCTGAAATAAATACGAGAACATAATTAAGTACGAGTACAAAAGACTAGCGTTTATTTTCAAGAAAAAACCATAGATGTTACAGTGTTCCCCACTTAAGGGAATTTCGTCCCAAAATTAAATAGTGGAGACCAGTTCGGATTGAAATAGATGAGGGTACCTCTATTTCATTTGATCTTCATGTTCCCAAGTAAACTCGGGTCCTTGATTATAGTTCCACTTGACTTTCACTAGACGGATTTGACTTCGCTTGAGTTTCTTGACATCTCGATCCATGATTTCGATAGGTTTCTCAACAAAGTGAAGTTTATGATCAATGCAAATATCTTCAAGGGGAATAGGCTGAGTGCCAACGGATAAGCATTTCTTGAGGTTAGAAACGTGGAAAGTGTCATGAATACCGAGTAATTCCTGAGGTAGTTTGAGTTTGTATGCCACTGGACCAATCCTGTCAAGAATCTCAAAAGGTCCAACATACTTAGGAGAAAGCTTTACCCTTTTCCTAAATTGGACAATGCCTTTGCAGGGGGAAACTTTGAGTAAGACGTGGTCGCCAACTTGAAACTCAGGTGGTTTCCTTCGATTGTCAACATAACTCTTTTGTCGATCAAGAGCAGCCTTAAGTCTTTCTTGAATGATAGCAATCTTGTCGGAGGTTGCTTGGACGATTTCAGGACCAATAACTTGTGAGTCACCAATCTCGGTCCAACACATGGGTGTTCGACATTTCCTACCATACAAAACCACAAAAGGAGCACATGTGATGATAGTATGGTAGCTGTTATTATAGGAAAATTCAATGAGAGGTAGGTGATTGTTGAGTCAAGGATTTGACCTAAATGAAGTATAAGGAAAATTGGAATCTTCTCAAACTCCTCAGAAATTGCTAAGTATGGAAACCGGGCACACTTGGACTCACGAGCAAGGTTTACTTACCCTAGCAAGGTATTTTGTCCATCGGGCAAGGTTATCTTCTAGAATTCTTCTTTAGTGTATATCCAAGCAGAGTTCACTATGTCTAGCAAGATTGTTCTTCATAGCCGAGCAAGGTTTGCTTCCGAGTAAGCTCTTGGCTAAACAAGCTCATGAAGCGAAGCAATTGGAAGATCGGGCAAGGTATTCATCAATAAAACAGTGGTCCGAGCAGGCTTGATAAGTAATGAAATATCTAAAGTTACATCGGGCAGTGTTCAACTCAAGCAGGCTCCAGTGTTACCAAGCTCACTTTGCTTTGCTAATAAGCTATTCCCTAGCAAAGAGTTGAAAGGACCATTGAAGAACAAGTTTGGTCGTAAGGTCATGTCGGGCAAAGTTTGATTTGATCAAGAAGATTGAAGTCTGCTAGGTGAGTATTTTCTTAGGAAAGTACTCCAAGTAAAGTCTACCCGGAGAACTGTTCCCGAGCACACTTCAAGGTTACCAGGTCTACCCGTTGAAGAAAAAAGGCACAAAGCATACTCTGAAAAGACAACTTATGCAAAGTCTACCCAGAAGACAGCTGTCAGGAGGTGTCAGGCCTATAAATAGAATAGGTGACAGCTGTCAAGGTCTGCCCGAAAGACCTGATTTTACACTTATTATTGTTTTGAATATATAATTTGAATATGTATTATTTATTAGGGTTTCTAAAAGGAATGACAGCTGTCAGGAGGTGTCAGGCCTATAAATAGAATATTTTAGGGCACGCCTTCTAACGGATCAGACATCACACCTTACACTTTTCAGACCTTAAGTAATATTTTCTGAATATAGTGTGATAGCTGTCATAGGATTGTACGGATAAAACTTTCCAAACAAGAAACCCTAATAGATTAACATTTGTATGATCATTTATATGAACGAAAATCTTTTGAGTGACTGTTTTGTGTTAGTTACCTTGCATTAAATCCTTAAGCAACTATTCTATTTGTTTCTGATTCCGCCTTTAACAAACAGTTTTCTTACCAAAAATGGCAACCCGTCATTTACTCCCTTGTCAACACATTTATTGTGTGAGTTATGACATGATTTTGGGTACGATCTACTCAACAATTGGGACCTGAAAAGTGCTACTTTGGTAAAGAATTTGTTGCTGACTGAAGATCTGAAGAAGAACAATGACGTAAGCAGAACACTATTCCATTGAAGAGTGACGTAAGCTGCTCTGTTCTTCATTTCCGTCCAGATATACAAATTACCGGTTTTTTCTTTTCCTTATTTTGATTAAAGTTTGAATATTTACTTATTAATCTTGCTCCAATCAAACCAGATACATCAGATCTGAAGATTTGATCCTTATATCTGATCTTTTTTTTCTAAAATCTTAATTTTAACTTTGTTTTTATCAATTAACTGTCTTTGTTTTTCAAAACACCAAAATGTCTGGTTACGAAGAGCAAGAAGTTTCTACTAATAAGATTCACAGACTCTATGGACATGAGAATTTCACCAAATGAAAGTCTTATTTGAGGCTGCTGTGTGCTACAAAGATGTAGACATGTGGAGTTCTATAAAAAATGGTCCACAAGCAACTAATGATGCAGGTTCTACTTCTACTGTGCGTGATAGAATGAAGAAAGCTGATGACAGGGCCTTAGCCATGATCAAGCTACGACTGTCATGGGAGATCTTGACCAAGGTTGCACATCACACTACAGCTAAGGCTATGTATGATGCAATCCTTGTGATGTTTGAAGGAAACACCGAGTTGAAAAACATCAAGAAACAAAGACCCAAACAATAGCTAGAGAGATTCAAGTACAAGGGTGGCGAGAGATTGAAGTCAATTCTAGAAAGATTTCTAGCAATTGTGAATGAGCTAAGAACAACTTACTATGTGATGACTGACTTTGACTTGAACACCAAATTGCTCAATTCAATGCCAAAGGAATGGTACACTGCCTGCAAGTTCATCCTTCAAAAGCAAAACTTTGATCAACTAAAGGTGGATGATGTACTTTGCTTCCTTCAGGCTGCTGAGATAGAAATGATTGAGAATGAAATGATCAAAGAATAGAAGCCTTGTTTCCAGGTGACCAATGCTCTCATTGCACCTATGGGAAACTTGTCTACCAAAAATCAACAACAGATTCCTATCATAGAGGAACCAACTAAACATGGTGTTGATACATATAAATCTTTTGTTGGTGGTAGCTCAAGTCATCATGGAAACCAGTCAAGGTTCAATGTCCAACTGATTGATGACAATGACTCTGCCTCAATGGCAAGTGGACATGCACCTTACTCTTGTGGAGGTAATGGTCAAGGGAGTGAAACAAAGGCTTTGTTTTCAATGTTCACAGAATCATACAATGCTTTTGTGGCAAAGAACTTGATTCACACCAGTGTCATCCAAGATGACCTAGAGCAGATAGATGCATATGATTTGGAGGATATGGATTTGAAATGGCAAGCTGCCATGTTAGCTTTGAGAAGTAAAAGGTTGTATAACAGAATTGGTAGGTCTCCGGTTTATGGTCCTAATGAAAGGATTGGATTTGACAAGTCAAAGGCAATTTGCTACAATTGCCAACAGCCATGACATTTTGCAAGAGAATGCAATCAACCAAAAAACTTTCAGATGAACCAGTTCCAGAATCAACAGCCAAGAAGTCAGCAGCAATACCAACAAAATCAGCCAAGATTCAACAATAACAATCCCAACAACTTCAACAACTATAATCCAAACTTCAACAACTATCAACAGACTCTAGTCAACAAACAAGCAGGTTGTTCCTCAAAACCAAAACTTTCAGAGAAATAACCCAAACCTTCAAACTGCTCCAACCAACTCAAACAGAACAAACCAATATCAACCAAGAAATCAAGGGAATGTAGCTTTGGCTGCACAGCAAGAGGGTGATTTTGATTGGAGCAATCATGAAGGGGACATCACAAGAGCAAATGTTGCATTGATGGCATTGATTGAAAATGAGGCTGGAACATCATCTCAGGTACACTCTACTCCTATAGTTGATTTACATGAAACAATTAATGCTTTAACTACAAAAGTAGGCAAGCTAGAGGGTGAGTGCTTCAGGAAACAAAGTATCATTAATGGATATGAGGCAAGTGAGTTGATTAATGAAGAGAAAATTAAAAGTTTGGAAGATGAATGTATGAGTAGCTATATAGCTCAAAAGAGATACATCACTGAGATTGATGGATTGAAGAAGATGATTGTTGAAGAAAAGGTGCAGAATACAAAATTGCAAGTTGAAAATGAATTTTTAAAGAACTTGGTTTCCACAAGAAATATTTGTGGTATATTAAACCAACTGAAAGATGAAGACAAGTACAAAGCAGTTCCACCACCATTCAACAACAACTTTGTGCCCAAAGTTGACAAAGAGAAGAGAGATGCATATCCACAACAATCTAGAGATGTCTTTCAAGACAAGGAGGAATTTATTGATCTTTACAAGAATGTTGAGGTAAATGAAGAAGGAGAATTTGTTGTTAAGGAAAAAGTAAGAGAATACAAGTCAACTGGAGTGCAAGTCTCTGAAGATGATATTGATTCTAATGATCTGAATGCAGATGACTTAAGTGACTTAAGTGATCAGATTACAGATGAGGAAATCAAAGCTGCTGAAAGAGGAAGAAGGGTGAGAAAACCAAAATCAATAGACAAACTTCCATTGTTACCACCAATAACACCAAAGATGAAGAAACAGAATGAAAGAATGAAGAGAGAACATGTGTCTTTTGATATATGTGAGAAGAAGAAGGTGAGCTACAATGCAATCAGGCCATCAAGCAAGGCTGTACTGGAAAGGATAAGTAAAAACAACAAGAAAAGGGTAACTGAATCAGTTGATGTTGAAAACTATATCCCAGTTTACCCTATTTTCTCTAGTCATGAGGTGTTTGATATTGAGGAAGTTAAAACTATGGAGAAATATGAGAAGAGGCAGTCAAGGCATAAGGGAAGCCTAGATGAAGAACCTTTGATTATGAAGAAAATTATTTTTGTCAAAAGCAAGATTGAAAGACAAGATTTCAAGTTTGAGGAATTTGTTCCTTTCTCACTTGACTTTGATGGTTTGAAGACTTAGAAAACACTTGGTGTTAAACCACCTAGACCAGGTGAAAGGTTCAAGAAAGGAAGTGATCCTGAAAGATTTAAGGGAAAGGTTTGGTGCAAGAAATGTGATGAATATGGTCACCACACTGATTCTTGTAATGATAGATTCAACTTTAAGCGTTTTCATGTTCCCAATGAGACAATGTTTCGACAAAACTTTGTACTCTATAAACAGAAATATGATGAATATTTGGGAAAAGGAAAAGTGTGTGGAAAAGAGACCATTTGTGAAGATGCTTTGAAAGCTGCAAAAGAGACTAAGGAGAAAAAGAAAGATGATGTGAAGACAAAGAAACATGTTGCTGAACCAGTCAGAAGAAGCAGATCTCCTAAGAATTCTGAAAAGATTGTCAAGAAAAACTTTCAACCCTTGACAATTATTCCCAAACAAGACACAAAATCAGTCAAGTCTAATGATTCTCAAGGATCACTAAATAAAGAGAAGATAAGAAACAAAGGTGTCTTTCCTAGAAAAAATCAACTGAATTAACTGGTGATGAAAAGTTTCTATTGAAACATGGTTATGAACCTCAAGGATTTTTTTGGAAACCTAAGGCTGAAGCTAAGGTGGAAGAGATTGCTGATGTAAGAGATTACTCAGAAAAGAAAGACTATGTTTTTCAAGAATGTGATAGTGAACTGAGAATATGCCAAAGCACAACTTCATTTGTGAAAACTCCAAGAGAGAGTGGTTATGAAACAGACAATTCAGATAACATTGAAGTTACTCATGAAGATCCTGAACCCATAACACTCAAACCCAATGCTACTACTGAAATTGAATATAATGATTTGCAAGTTGAGATAGCTTGCACTTCATCACTCAACTAATCAACTTCTTTAATTTGTGTAGGAACAGTCCACTCCACTGAATGAAGTATGGTACATGGATAGTGGATGTTCTAGGCACATGACTTGTGACAACAGGTCACTTGTTAAATATGAAGAGAATTTTGAAGGTCCTGTGGCAATTGGCAGTGATGAGAATGGGGGAAAGATAGTAGGAAAGGGAATTTTAACAAATGGAATAGTCTCATTTGACAATGTGTTCTATGTTGAAGGACTACAGTATAACCTGTTGAGCATATCACAAATGTTTGATAAGCGTTATAAAGTTGGTTTTGATGACTCACATTGTTTCATTTTAAGACCTGAATTTGTGATCCCACCTGATATGATCATGATGATGGCCCAAGGAATGGCAACCTATATGAGCTTAACATGAAATAAGCTGTTTAAAGGGGTGGTACATGTTTTGTTTCCAAAGCCACTGAAAATGAGTCAAAATTGTGGCATAGGAAATTATGTCATGTGAATCTGAAGAACATGAACAAACTTGTGAACGGTGAGCATGTAATTGACTTTCCTACAAGAGAGTTCAAATTGGATGAGAATTGTATCTCATGCCAAAAAGGCAAGCAGCACAAGTCTTCTCATAAGACAAAGCTCATCAACTAAATTGATCAAGTGCTTGAATTACTTCACATGAATCTTTTGGTCCGGTAAGTGTCCCAAGCATAGGAAAGAAAAGATATTGCCTTGTGATCATTGATGATTTTTCAAGATACACTTGGGTGTATTTCCTAAGTACAAAGGATGAGACTGCAGAGTTGATTAAGGGCTGTGTAACAAGGATTGAGAACCAACTGGATAAAGTGAAAGTGATGAAGAGTGACAATGGTACTGAGTTCAAAAATGGAGTTATAGAAGAGTTTTGTACAGAAAAGGGAATACTACAGCAATTCTCAGCTCCTAGAACTCCTAAACAAAATGGTGTTGCAGAGAGAAGAAACATGACACTCATTGAAGCTGCAGGAACCATGATAGCAGATGCTAATTTACCAGTTACTTTTTGGGCAGAAGCCATAAGCACAACCTACTATGTTTAGAACATGGTACTTATCAACAAAAGGCACATCAAGACTCCATATGAAATTTTCTTTAATAGAAAGCCCCACATCAAGTTTCTCAAGCCTTTTGGATGCAAATGTTCACTCTTGAACACCAAGAACTATTTATACAAGTTTCAATCAAAATCCTTGGATTGATTCTTTGTTGGTTACTATACACACTCAAAAGCCTACAGGGTATATGTGAAAGACCATTTGAGTGCCATTGAATCATCTGACATTATCTTTAATGAAAATCAATTCAATATAGTTGATGGTGCAGCATGGCTGTTTGACCTTGAAAAATTGATCTAGTCTTTCAAGATCTATCCTGAAGACTTTGATGATTCATTCTACAAGACCATGTATTTGAAGAGAATAGGGAGAAAACATTGTACTTGGAAAAGTTGTGGAAGAAGGTTTCAAGTAAAGAAACTAAATATACATTTATAAAGGACTCCTCAAATGCAAATGATGAGCAAGGTCAAGACAATGATCAAGAGAAAAATCAAATTCCAGAACAAGATCATGCAAATAATGACCAAGACAATCAAGATGTGAAAAATGATCAAGCTCAAAATGAGGAAGGTCCAAGCAACTAGATAAATGAAGAAGAGACTGTCACAGGGGCAAGGTTTCAAGAACTGTTTGAGAGAATGAATTTGGAAAAAAATGGTGCATCTACCTCAGAACAGAACAATGAAGAAGCACCAGAGTTTCATGATGCTAAAACAAAATTGATCATTGAGGAACCATATCTCAATGAATCAAATCTTGACACCAATGTGTCTGCTGATATGATAGTTCAAACCCCTTATGTTGAAAAGAATCATCCTTCTAAAAACATCATTGGAGACATATATGAAAGAGTTACAAGAAGTCATTCTGAATCTGCAAACATTTGTTTGTACTCCTGCTTTCTATCCCAAATAGAACCAAAGAACATTGTTCAAGCACTAAAGGACAATAGTTGGGTGGAGGCAATGCAAGAGGAGTTGGCACAGTTTAGAGATCTACATGTTTAGGATCTTGTGGACATGCCAAGAAACAGGTATGCAATTGGAACTAAATGGGTTTTTAGAAACAAAAGGGATGAAAAGGGCTTAGTGATCAAGATTAAAGCTAGGCTTGTGGCATTGGGATGCCTTCAGGAAGAAGGAATTGACTTTGAGGAAGTCTTTGCACCAGTTGCAAGACTTGAAGCTATAAGGATTTTTCTTGCATATGCTGCCTCAAAGAACATTAGGGTATTCCAACTTGATGTGAAGTCTGCATTTCTAAATGGAAAGATTGATGAAGAGGTATCTGTTGCTCAACCACCAGGTTTTGAGGATCCAGTGTATCCTAACAGGGTGTATAAGTTAAATAAAGCACTGTATGGATTTCATCAGGCTCCTAGAGCATGATATGATGAGTTATCAAACCATCTTCTTGAAAATGGTTTCCAAAGGGGAGCCATTGACAAGACCCTCTTCTACAAAAGGAAAGGATCAGACTTGCTGTTGTTATAAGTTTATGTGGATAATATCATCTTTGGGTCAACCAATGAACAAATGTGTATGGAGTTTGAAGAGGTGATGAAATCCAAATACAGTATGAGATCTATGTGGAAATGAACTTCTTTCTTGGATTGCAAGTTCAGCAGAAAACTGATGGGATCTTCATCAACCAGACTAAATATGTGCAGGACATTTTGAACAAGTCCAAATGTCATGAATTCAAAACAGCTTCAACTCCAATGGACACAAAGGAAATGATGATAGCTGATGAAAAGGGGGAGCATGTGGATCAACATGAATATAGAGCCAAAATTGGATCCCTGATGTACTTAACTGCTACAAGACCTGACATCATGTTTGCTTTGTGTGTCTGTGCAAGATTCCAATCATCTCCTAAGGTTTCTCACATGAATGTAGTTAAGTGAATCTTTAGATATTTGAAGGGGAGACGTGATTTGGGTATTTGGTATCCAAAGAATCAGTCATTTGATCTAATTGCTTACACAGATAGTGATTATGATGGCTGCAACATGAGCATGAAGTCAACTTCAGGTGGATGTCAATTCTTGGGAGACATGCTAGTGTCTTGGCAGTGCAAGAAGCAAACAACAGTGTCAATCTCAACTGCAGAAGCTGAATACATTGCTGCATCTGCATGTTGTGCACAAGTTCTCTGGATTCAGAATCAGATGCTGGATTATGGTATGAATTTCTTGAACACTCATATTTTCATTCATAATACTACTGCATACTTTACTTTTAAGAATCCAGTACAACATTATAAAACAAAGCACATTAAAATCAGACATCATTTCATTAGGGACTGTAACGAAAAAGGTCTTATTGAGATGAAAATGGTTGATACAAGTGAGAATTTGGCTGACCTATTCACAAAACCACTTGATAGAACCAGGTTTAACCTTCCTTTGAAACCCCTGGGAATGATCAACTCTAATGAAGTCTTATTAATGATGTGTGCTTGTGGTGCAAACTGAATATATTTTGAATGTTATCTTGAATGTTGTGTGAATATGCTTGATTATGATACCTTTTTTATGTTAACTGATATGTGCTTAAGTGATTATCTGTGCAAATTAGGTATCTTTAATACTTATGTCTTCTTATCAGTTAACAGTTTTTGATGTCATGATAAGTAGTTTTTTGAATTGTCAAAATTGATATTCACTTGTCTGATGTCATGACTAAATGTTTGAATATGTGAGTAATCTGATCTGATGATGATGTTAGGATAAATTAGACTATGCATATTGTGAAGTCTGCTTGTTTTAATGATATCATTGATGATCATGATTTGATTATGTTATGCTTGTTTTTGTGTAAAAATGTGTTTTCATGTCAAAATGTTATGCTAAATTGAGATTGCAAAGAAAAACTTTTGAACAAAACTATTTTTGATAACAAAGAGCAAGATGATTAATGGTGTAGAGATATGATAATACTATTCAGTTCACGTTTTAAAGAAGCTTAAAAGAATTTTCAAAGAGAAGTCTCAAATAGTTATTTTTGCTGACAACTATGTCATTTGCTTAGTTAGAAGGACATACACCTGTGTACGTTTGGTCCTATCATCTGTATAGATTGAAAGGATAGCCATTAACCAGAAGACTGAACGCATCTGAGGCAATTATAATTTGTTTTCTATTCCTTCACTTAAAACTATGTCAATAACTGTAACTTTGAAAGGACATGTATTCTCATATATGTTTGGTCCTGTTGACCACTCTTGGTCAAACAGAATAGCCATTTACCTGACAAAGAAGAGAGATTAGGGTGACTAAATATTAAACTGTTTTAAATTTGGGAAATGACTACATTGACTACTTAGCCAATCATATGGATTTAATAGGCTAAAAAGGCACTTAGTACAGTCATTGACATGTATGGTTGCTTTACCATGATGTGTAAAATCTAAGGTGATATAAACATGAAGAAATTGCTAAGCTTAATGTGGAGGTTCATGGTTGTCTCTGCATGTTCCAAGATAAATCTTTCCAAATGATAGGCAGAAAAGTGATTATCCAGTCATACCCGAGCCCAATGGCATTTGGTCCCCAAAATGAAGTATTTTCAAAGAAATGACAGAGAATTAATAATGAGCAAGAAGTACAATTTAAACAACACAATGTTGTTAAGTGCTCATGATTAAAAAAATAAAAAAAAAATAAAAGGGGTTCTAAGTTTATAACCAAAACCAGGGGGTCAAAGTCAAGTCGAGATCTGGAGAAAGCCAAATAAGCCTTGAGAATAGATATGGAGCATCAGAAAGCGATATGTGTTATCCATTGAGTATTATGCATCTTAATTGAACCTTAATCATATCACCAAAGAAATGAAATTCATGCTAAGTCTAGACCTGCTGTTGACCTGTCTATACTGTCATAATAATGCTGAGAATGAAGTATTGAGAAAGCTACTTAGTCAATATGATCCCATTCTTGAGATCTTTTTAGCAATAGAAAGAAACTGTTTTGAAAGGAAAACATGACTGAAATTTGCTCTCTAAATGCACCATTTGCTCTTAAACAATGATTTTTATTGATAAATATAGTTGATTTTATGTTTAAGTCAAAAAGTATTGCGTTTTGCCTTTTAAAGGATGAATATGTATTTTCAGGTAAGGTTTGATGTTTTACACCCTTTCCGAGCATACTTAGATGTTTTTGTCTAAGTTCCTTAAATTCGGGCATGCTTTGGAGTATTTAACATTTTTCGGGTAGAGTTCACTACTTTACTTGAAATTTAACTTTCTGAGCAAGCTTGATTTGTGTATGTTAACTTATGGTATTCTAGCAAGCTTTGTGCTAACATAGGATATTCTAGCAAGCTTTAGTGATCTTAGACTTTATAACACACTTTGGTGTGTTTTACTATTTTGAATTCATTTCTAGCAAACTATGTGTTATTTGTGATTATGATTCTTTGAAATTACAAGTGTTTTCGGGCAGACCTTGTTTCCCGTGCACACTTTATATTCTGAGCACACTATGTATTTTTCAAATGTTCCCTCAATATACATGGTAATTTCAAATTACCTTTCCGAGTACACTTTGTGTTAGAAATTCTTTTCTAGCATACTTTGTATTCTTGAAGGTTTTTCGGGCATACTTTGCATCAAAGTATGCTTGACTGAATATTTGTAACTATTTTCGAGTAAATTTTGTGCTAGGTTGAGTTATTTGATTCCTAGCAAGGTTAGAAGTATGTCTGAGAAATTTATTTGGGTATCTTAATTGATTCCTAGCAAGGATGCCTACTTGATTATCTGTCTTGTGATTCAGTTCTCAAGAAATCTTGTATTTTGAGTAAGCTTTCTTCATTTTACTTTAATGTACTTTTAATAATTCTTATTAACTTAATCGAGCAAGCTTTGTATAAGTGGAGGGGACCGGGCAAACCTTGTCATTTCTATAATGAAAATTTCTGGGCAAGGTTTGATACTTGAACTTTATCGGGTAAGGTTTTAAGTGTTAAAACTTTTAATGGATAAGATTATTGTATTACAGCTATTAATTCACTAAACGACAAAAAGCATTTAAAACCCACTTTCAAAAGGTATATAAGAGGGAGTGAGAAACGGTTTTCGACATTATTTTCTCTCTCTCTCTCTCTCTCTCTCTCTCTCTCTCCTTTCACTGTTTGCTCTCTGAATACCAAACCGACTTATCGAATTCATAATATTCCTAACCCTAATTTATCAGCCCTCACAATCCGACTCGGTAAGCGTTAATTAACTGTTTTCCGACCATGATTAGATGATAATGAGCTTTGATTATTCATGATTACTAAATTTCTGTTTTATGTGTAGGTTATAAACTTGTCGAAGATCGGCAGGTTCTTAATGACATTTCTTTCTTTCTTCTTCAAATTTATAACTTAAAATTACTTAAAGTTGTGAACTTTAAGACTAATTTCTATTTTGAATGTGTTTGATCTTGTTTTTCAGATATGGCGGATAATAACCAACCGAAATATCCTTTTGAGCATAAGCACAACATGTGCGCTCTGTTACAAGTAACACCCGACAACGAAGAAGTGGAATCTATGATACAGTGGTTGCAATGGTCCAGCATCCGATTTGTTCTAATGGAGAATCCAGTAATATACAGGAATCATTCGCTGGACTTTTGGATGTCAGCGAGGCTTTTTGATGATGTGAATGGACGAAGAATTGAAGCCATGGTTGCAAACCAGGAAATACGGGTAAATGAAGCCATGATTCGAAGGTGTTTACAGTTGAATGATGATAACCCCGAACCGATTCACCTTACAAATGAACAACTACTGAAGGTGTTTGTTAAAGCTATGGGTTATCAGGGGAATATACATGATGGACAATTTCAAAAGGGCATGTTCCCCATTATTTATAGATTTCTGATCCACCACATAATTCATGGATTTGCTCCACGAAAGGGGTCATGGACCCTTATGAGTAGGGATCTTTCCAATGCCACTATTGCTGTGCTGTTTAATCAACCATTCAATATCTCCAAGATGATCTTTGAAAGAATGGTTCAAAATTTGAAGAAGACGAATAAACAGAAGATTTTGGCTTATCCTAGGTTCTTACAGATAATATTTAACCAGGAATTGGAGGGATTACCTACAGTTGGAACAACACACTTATTATAGAACCCTGGCACATTCAAAGGAATTGAGAATCTGGCTAGTACAAGCAGATTCAATCCCAATGAAGTGTATGAAGACATGCCATGGTTAATTGTTGAGGAGATTGAGATTCCTCGTTTTGATGAGATATTGGCTCAGAGTTAAGGGGATGATGAAGATGAGGTAAGTGATGATGATGAAGTAGATGATGGGGAAAATGATTCTGATAATGATGATGATGATGCTGGGAATGCAGAAAGGGATGATAATGATGATGCTGGAAATGCAGAAGGAGGTGATGCAAATTATGATGACAATGTACAACCTTAAGGGAGTTGCAGATTATACAAACACCACCATCCACACCATTTGGCATTCCACCACAAACACCACCCTACCCACCATCACCAATAACCCAAACATTTCAAACCCCACCAAAATCACCACATTCCTCTCCACCACTAAATGTCCAATCTATCCAATCACCACCCACTCACACACCCATCCTAAACTTAAGCCAAACTGATCCATTACACCAAACCCAAACCATAACCCAAACTCCACCTCAAACTACAACCCAACCACCACCTGAAACCCAACCCCAGACCCAGACCACTAATCCTTTACCAAAATTATTTCACATCTCAACACCTACTACACCTCCCCATATTTCCAATCATTACCAGAGAAACTTTGATTCGATAATTGAGGCTGTCAAGTTGAGAAATGAAAATGCAGATTTGAGGAGTGAGAATGAAAAGCTGAAAGCTCAGTTGGATCAGCCAATATACGAATTCAAACCCTAGAGCAGGAGGTTGAGAAGACCTCAGCTGCCCCAAAACAGGGGGAGAATATTATAATGACAACTGCTGTTGCTGATGTTGTTGATGTTGAAATGGAAGATGCTGGTGGTAAGTCAACTGCCATTGATAGTCTGACTTGTATTCTGAATGCTTATGATAATGATGAGGACAGTGATGAAAGAAGGGTAGAAGATGCTGAGTAAGAGGCTGATGAATCAGAGAGATGAGCAGAATAATGATGTTAATAATGAAGTGCTGAATGCTGTAAATAGAGATGATGATGAGGTGAGAGGAGAAAAGGAGATAGAGGATGGAGTTGAAAAGATAAACACTAATGAAAATGTGGCTACCATTTATGTTTCCACTGATATTCAAACTGATGTGCTGACAGATGTATTATCTGCAACAGAAGTGACAAACTGATGTGATACTTGATGATGATGCTGCTACTGAGGAACTAATACTAACTGAACCAAAAACAATTGCAGAAAGTTCCAAGAGGGTAGAGCGTGACATAGAGATGGAATAGTTGGATAAAGAAATTGATGAATTTGAGTAAGAGACCGAAAGTGATAAAAGAAGGAGGATGGCCAAAGGCAAAGCAATTGCTGAAAATGTGAATGAGCCTGAAAAGGAGAATATTGAGGAAGATGAGGAAGTAGATGAAGTTGCTGCTGCCGCTGCCAGAAGGTTGGAACAAACAATGAAAGAAACATGGGATAGGGAACACATTGCCCGTTTCAAACATCTGAAGATCTGGCAGAGCAGGAAACGTTGATTGAGCAGGCTAAAATTGCAAGAACATTAGAACAGGAGGAAGAAGATGATCAAGAGGTAACTGAGACCTTGATCAATCTTTAAAGGACTGAAGATGTGGATATCTCACTTTCTATGGTTGTGAGCAAGTTTAGTCAACCCCAAAATGAAAAAAAATCAACAGCTGAGCCTTTGAAAAATATGAATATGGAATTGAATGCTGAAGAAATTGGTGAATCAATTGCATCAACTTTTGCCAAGAAATGGGATGAACAACTTAAGGATGATATAAGGCAAAACTCAGCTGATTGGGAGTGCATTGATGATGCAAGATATGGAAAAAAATACACAAGAAAAAGGCTCAGACCTGAGAATTATGATCAAGCTGGTAGAGATGAATTGGTAAAGAAGGGGAGATGGGATGACAAGAATCAATATTATGTTGAGACCCCTGATGAACAAGGGGCTGTTCCTCTACAAAGCTTGAGGCCTGAGGAAGTGGTTGAAGGAGTCCAAAATGTTCCAATTCCTGATATTCCAACTCCTGATGAACCAAAAATTGATGATGTAAATGAAAAAACAGAGGAGAAGGATGAATCTGATGATGATAATGATGTTGATGATCAAGGCAGAATTGATACAAATGTTGATATGGTACAAGAAGGAATCATTCTTTGATTGTATGTTTGGTTAAACATGGTTTTAAATATGAAGATCTAGCTTCTTTAAGTGATGAGGAGTTGCAGAGAAAGTTGGATAAAGAGAGTGATGTTATCAAGAAGATGATGGAAAAGAAAAATAGGGACAATCTGAAATTCAGAGAATTCCTGAGAAAAGACAATTTCTCTGAGAAAGACTTACCTCATTTCAAATTTGAGTATCTTGAAAAACTGTACAATACAACAAGAGAAGATGTGCAGAGAAAAGAAAAAGAAATATTTGAAAGGGAAGCAGCTTCAACTGAAAAGCTTGACAAGTTGAGGAAGAAATTTGATGGCATATGTGGATACCTGCTGGATAAGGGTATGTCACCAGAATTGTTAAATAGCCTTTCCAAAACTGTTGTTGACTCTCATTATAATAGACTGCAACGAAAATACAAGAAAGAGAGAGTTCAACCTGAGTCATCTACAAGGCATTCAAGGGAAGAACAACCTAAGCCTCCCAAAAAGAAAAGAAAATTAATGACATTGAGGAAGAAGCAGGAGGCTGAGAATGAATCAAAAAGGGCTGAAATGAAAGAAAGCCCAATCCCAGTGGAAATTAAAGAAGAACCAATTGATGAACCTATTGTTCCTTGGGAGAATGCAGAAATGATTCAGATTCTAAGGGGAATAATGGTGAATCAGAAGGGAATGGATGTGAATGCCTTTGATGCATTAGACAAACATCAATTGAAAGAACTATTTTACTTACAGAAGGCTGAATGGGAGAAGGTGTTGTTAGAGGGTGAAAATCCAAGAAGCTTTGTTGAAGGAATATTTGTGCCTGCAGGTCTTATGAATAATCCAAGAGTAGTAAAAATGATTATGAGACTTCACAAAGATGCAGGTGAAAACTTTGCAGATCTTAACAACTATCCTGCTGAGCTGATTGAATCTATGTTTATGAAAGCTTTGCTATATCAAGGCCTAGCAAACCTATGAAGTCTATCCCAATCAGGCCCTCTGCATCAAGGCAACACCAATATGCAAATAGGGGAGAGTCAAGCAGAGCCAGACCCCAAACAGAGACATGACCACAATATAATGTGGATCTTCCAAACTCTCTACTATGACTCAGTCTCTCAGTCTTTGAAAGTGATTATGCAGTGTAAACAACTGAGAGACATTATATTCAGAGATGATTTTACTGACTATTCAAGGGAACAATTGGAGAAGATGGCCACACTTGATTTATATGACTATCATGATAGTACTAAGTTGGCCGGGAAACAACAAAATGAACTCTCGAAGTATCTGAAAAGTGAAGCTGAAAAGGGGTTCCCATTTTTGAAAGAAAAGAAAAAGTGGAATTTGACAAAGCATGATAGATATAGAAGAGCAACAAGAATGAAAAATATAAGAAGTGCTGAATTGAATTATCAGTTGTCAGTCAGAAATAACAATCCCCTGTCAAATATGAATACATGTATAAGCATTGGAAGAAGAATGACACGCCCAAACTACATTGTCCAGAAGAATGGCATCATTGCTGAAATTGAATACAAGGAGACTGATAGCCATTATATTCTTTGTAATTCAGATGGGCTTATCTTGGGCATAATCAGAAAGGATGAAGACCTGACCTATCTACATAATGATGATCTTATAGTTATAAGGGATATGGATATTCCTGAGAGTCACACTCATTACCAGATCCTTTCTATCTTTCGACAAAGGGCAGGAACAGTAATAATCAATCGAAGACAAGCAGCCTATGATGCAAGAAGAAGATGAAGATCTTATAATAGGATTTTCTATGTAATGTCTTTGGATAAACTTTTGAATATGTAATGATCTGACTTTTATGAATATGTAATTTGACTTTTATTTGATTTGTATTTTTCACTAAGTGTATGTAACCTTAGAAATGTTTTGGGACAGCTGAGGTGTTCCAATCTAGGGGGAGATTGTTGAGTCAAATATTTGACCTAAATGAAGTATAAGGAAGATTGGAATATTCTCAACCTCCTCAGAAATCGCTAAGTATGAAAACCGGGCACACTTAGACTCCCGAGCAAGGTTTACTTACCCTAGCAAGGTATTTTGTCCACCGGGCAAGGTTATCTTCTTGAATTCTTCTTTAGTGTATATCCGAGCAGGGTTCACTATAGCAAGATTGTTCTTCATAGCCGAGCAAGGTTTTCTTTCGAGTAAGCTCTTGGCTAACCAAGCTCATGAAGCCAAGAAATTGGAAGATCGGACAAGGTATTCATCAATAAAACAGTGGTCCGAGCAGGGTTCAACTTAAGCACGCTACAGTGTTACCAAGCACACTTTGCTTTGCTAATAAGCTATTCCCTAGCAAAGAGTTGAAAGGACCATTGAAGAACAAGGTTGGTCGTAAGGTCATGTCGGGCAAAGTTTGATATGATCAAGAAGATTGAAGTCTGCTAGGTGAGTATTTTCTTAGGAAAGTGTAGGTTCCCGGACGGATCTTACACGGGATATCGCTATCTACGCAGGTGCGGAATCCCTGCGTAGGTAGTTACGAGCGTAGAATACGTAAAACACGAACACACGATACAAACGAAACCACGTTATATTATAACTCGAACCACGTCTATTACAGACACTTGACACGTGAAATGATCACAACTATCACGAACTCTAAAACGAACTATCAAAAACAACGAACTCTTAAACAGTAACCCGTAGGTTACTTAAATACACGACAACTTCGCCTCAGGCGAAGTTGTCAATAACTTCGCTCGTTGAACAAGTTCGCCTAGGCGAACTTGTCAACAACTTCGCTTGTTCAACAAGTTCGCCTAAGCGAACTTGTTGACAACTTCGCTTACATACATAAAGATAAACTTAAACACAATTACATTACAGACTCGATTACAAACGCTAGACTATGAACTACTGACATCTATGTACCAACAGACTCCCCCTTGGCAGTAGCTTCATATCTTGATCTTCAACGCTTGAGTCTTGTAATCTTTCGTCTTCTCTCTTCATCTCTTCAAGCATGCACTCCCTGTTTAACACATACAGAAACCAACTTCTGGTACTTCTTAGCTTCCTCTTTCCAAGCAGGAATGTAGAAAATCTTCTTAGCATGTAGTACCTGCAAGTCGGCTTGAGACAGATTGACCAAGTGCATAGGATCATACACTCTCATAATCTCTTGCTCATCTTCATCCTCCATGACCGCTTCAGCAGTTTCACAATCCACGTACCACCACTTCAAGTCTTTCAAGACGTTCTTGGGCATCACCTTCATCGGCACTTCTTTTAAATGACGGACTGGTTTATACTTCATAACCATCCATGGTTTGCCGTCTGCCCTCATCCCTCTATCTTTGTCTTCTACTAACTTCCCTTTCTGAGGCTTCAGAAGTTCAAACTTTTTGTCTCTAATGGCCTCCTTCCAAACAATTTTCCCAATTACTCTCGCCATATTATCATCACTTCTGTTTATCAGCCCCAGTCTCGCTAAGTCTTTCACCTCACACTCCGGTAAGGTATTCAGGGATCTCAACATCTTCTTGAAGTATTGAATGCCGTCGTAACGTTTGATCACAAATAACTTCAACTCTTCATCGTACAACCAGCATATGATTCCCTTCTTTGATTCTGCATATCCCTTTATATTATATGACTTCTTGAACATCGTTGGTACTGCAGGCTTCTTCGTCTTTACAAACCACTGAGCGCAGCCTTCCTTCCAATTTGGCTGTTCTTCCCACTCAGTGTTGTCAACCGCAGCATCTTCACATATAGTCGACTGTTCAACCACAGGGATCTCATGCTCTAAATTTTCTTCAACAATTTCTCCTTCTTCCACCACATTCTCAACAACAATTTCTGCACCAATCTTTTCAATCTCATCGATTGGCAGAACATCATCTTCATCTATCAACTCATCCTCCTCTAACATTTCATCTATCTCTTTTAGCGCATCAATCATATCATCAACCACATCCACATCATCACCAACAGCTTCCACATCATCACCAGATGCAGACTCCCCCTCAGCTGTGGAAGTCCCAAGAGCTATAGTAGTTCTTGGCAACTCACCACTTGCACCTTCCGGTGCATTGGGATCATCGTCTTGATCGTTTCGGCGCTTGGTCCTCAACTCATCTCCTCTACAGCTCATCTCCCCCTGAGATGCCAAGAACACCTTCAAGGCATCTATTATTTTCCCGTGCTCAGCCAGGAGGGATGCCTGCAGTTGATTTGCTTCCACTAGGCGTTGAATGGTCTTGGACTGCTCAGCTACAATCCGCTCTAGTGAAGCTATACGTTCCGAGTCTGAGGTGGGCGTGTCCGCAGGTGGTACCGTACCCGATACTCCTGCAGTAGTGGTGACCGTAGACTCAACAAATCGTGCTACTACCACCGATGGAGTAAGCGTTGGAGGTGGTAGAGACACAATTGCTGGAGCCGACATCTGGACGGCCGTGACCGATGGAATGTCAGCCGACGATGTAGCCACTACGGGAACAACCGTAGCGCTTGTACTCGATACCTGCACAGAGGTAGGAACAAGGGACATACCAGACAAGGCAGGTGGAGCAAAACGTGCAAACCTTGAAGTCTCTCCGGCTCCTACACCCATACCTGTCGTTTCCCTTCGTGAGCGCTTTCTCACCAGCTGCACAGCTTCTTCTTCATCATCTTCCTCATCGTCGTCGTCGACAATTCTCTTCTGTTTCCCAACCGTTCTCTCATGCGTAACCATCATCCGTCTAGCCTCTTCCATGACATCATCAAAATCAGCCTGTGGACCCGAGACTTGAATATTCTCTTGAGGATCAACTCGGTCCATATCAAACATTCCGTGCCCGCCGAACATGGCGTCCAGATCAATCTCTGCAGCTGTCACAGCAGCAGATACAGCAGGCGCAGCTGATACAGCCTGGGGTGCTGCTGCCTGTTGTGGTCTTGGGTCTCTGAACTCGTCCCCCGCCGCAGGCACATACTCCGGGTTTATAAGATACCCAAAGAGCAGAGTATGCCTGGGACGCAGCTCAGGCTTGCTTCGTGCGCTGGAAGTGCGACACTGTGCAAAGATACGTTTTGTCACACTTTCAACGTATCGTATAGGGCGTCGTTGAGGCAGCGTCGGAGCCACATGATTGAAAATCATCTGTAGGAATCGAGGATACATTGTAAACCGCTCACGCGCCACAGCCCTTCGTTGCCTGTCGATCTCATAAAAGATCATCTGGCTGAACGAATATCTTTTATTATAAGTCAATGCAGTCATAGCAGACTGCATTGTCGCACCCATTCCATCAGTGCCTGCCTTCCGTCCTGACATACATACGATCATAACGTGCATAAGGAAGCGCCACTGATCTAAGAGGAACCCCTTCCTCCGTTGAGTGTCTCCTAAGAGACCCGAATATCCCATCCTGAGGAACGCCCCATCACGGAATGGCGCAACAAACTCCGTTGAGTCATCCCTCGTTTCTTCACCAAACTGCAACGCCACCCGTATATGTTCAGAAGAAAACTGAACGACTTGACCGTTAACGGTGGCTCGCATAACCGGGGGCTCAACCCGGCAATCATACTCTACCGTCTGCTAAAAGTCTTCAATGTTCGGTAGCGAAATAGGCAGGGTAGTTGTTATTGCATGATAAATCCTTGAGCGAAGGAGAAAAGAAATTATCTCCCTATAATCCTCCACGCCCTTTGCATCTGGGTCAAGTGTTATGAACTGGTTATGGGCTGGAAAGAATTGTCTTTGATCATCACCGTCATCACCTGCACCTCCAACAGCAGCCATATCTGCACTAAACGAACCAAGTTAGATAAGCGTTAAAGTGTTTGACAAGTTCGCTTGATTCAACAGGAGAGAAGTTGTGTTCAAACCTGTATAGGCGAAGTTAAAAGGTGAAGCGAAGTTGGTAACAACTTCGCTTCATCTATAAGTTCGTCTAATTTATTTTTAAAAAAGATGGTCTGGGCGAAGTTAGTGGTAACTTCGCCTCTTCACAACATTGCCCCAGGCGAAGATAAGGGTTAGGCGAAATTAAGCCCTAGGCGAAGTTGCGGATAACTTCGCTTTAGGCGAAATTAAGCCCCAGGCAAAGTTGCAGATAACTTCGCCTAAACCCTAACTTCGCCTGAACTGAATCGGCGACTGTTAGGATTCCAATCATCCGGAAATCCGATGTTTCGGTAAAAATTGACGATGAATAACTGAATAACACTTGGTATTAAGGTTATGAGGACGTAAAGTTTGTCCATGAACACGTAACATGAGGTTTGAAAATCGGTTTCAAAAACCCGATGGTTCGAGGCTAAAAACCGGGTCGAAACGACCCTTGATTTGCGTGAACGAACTAGTAATACATGATAAAATAACACCTCGGACCTTTGATCGGAATGAAAATCGAAGTAAAATAACACGAGATCGATCGAAAGAACAAGTTCGCCGGATTTTCTGGTCTGTTACAAGTTCGCTGTAAATAATGAATAAATTTACTGTTTGAAACCTTTTATAGGGTCAGAGTTGGTCAGGCGAAGTTACGGATAACTTCGCCTAGGCGAAGTTATCCACAAGTTCGCCTGATTCAACTACTTCGCCTATATTTTCAAAACCAACCCTTGTAATTTTGAACAATTTGAATTAACTCTTTAAAATTTTCTTTTAAGAATTAAACGTCGTGATCAATTCTAAGTAACCAGTTAAAAACAAAACAACTACAAAACTAAGAAAAACTTATAAAAATTTAACGAATAAGGGATCAAATTTCAGTCTCGATAGGGACTGCTACGTTTTAGAAAAGATCCGAACAGGAATCATACTAGCTACGTGACTGTCACATAGATTCGTGTTTAGCTGTATTATGACATATAGAGACAGGTTGTAGGCAGGTAATATACTTAAGATGGTTTTCATCGTTTCTGTGATACGAGTTAGGTTCAATTAATCCTTAAAATTTAAGTGGGTAACAACTCAGAAATATTGATGCCTCCTATCTATCCTCAAAGCGTATTTGGCTTTCCCCAAGTCACCCCGAATTGACTTCGACCCATAGTGTCTGATTAACATGTAAGTATTCTATGTCTGGATCCCGTATTCATTCTTACTCCATGATTGAGAAGTCTCGATATCTTGAACTCTCGAATGTTACAATAACTTCATAAGTACTATTTTTTTTTTTTTTTTTTTCAAACGTACTTATAGACTTCAGAGTAATAAGCAACTGCAAGTCCCGAATCTGGATCACTGCAGTGTCTTGAAACGCCTTCTTCACGTGAATCAGAACACTTACGGGCTCGTGTATGACTGGGTAATCACTTTTTTGCCTATCATTCGGAAAGATATACATGAAGACACGCAAAACTCTTAAGGAGTTTCCACATAAAATCAAGTAAACTTTAATTTGTATCACATCTACTTTTACGCACCATAAAAAGTTACCATGACATACAATGATTGTCCTAAAGCCTTTTAAGCCTAATAACTTCACTAGTTAAGCACACAAAGTTAGTATATATATCATTTTCCAAGGTTGGATCAATTTTCTGTTAAACATAGCAAAGAACTTCTTACGAAGTATTAGACTTGAAAAGTAATTTCATTTCCCTAAAAAAAATTTTGACTTCAGTCACCCCGATCACGTCAAAGTCTTCAGGTAAACGGCAATCCCGAAGATCCAATGGATCAACTGGACCGACCACATACAAGTATGTGTCCTTCTCACTAAGAATGATCGACTAATTTTCAGCGACAGAAAGAAAACACATCTTAACTGCCCCGGTCACTTTCAGTCATCTGGTTAATGGCGACCCTCATTCTCTAAGTAGAAACGAGGACCAAAACATATCCGAGGATATGTCCATCAAACTGAGGTAACCGACTAATTTTTTTTTTTTTTTTTTTTTTTTTAAATAAACACAAAAACATGGTTACTCGGGATTGATCATCCCGTTCAGCTCAATTAGGTTTTGAAATCTGGATTTATCAAACGCTTTTGTAAATAAATCAGCGAAATTTTCCAGCGTATCGACCTTTTCGACCTTGATCAGTTTCTTCTCAGCACAATCCCGTATGAAGTGATGACGAATGTCAATATGTTTAGTTTTACTATGCTTCATGGAATTGTTAATTACTGAGATGGCAGCAGTGTTATCGATTAAAATAGGAGTGAGTAAGAAATTCAGACCATAGTCGCGTAATTATTGCTGAATCCACAAAACCTGAGAACAGCAGATGGATGCTGCCATATATTCAGCTTCGCACGTTGAGATTGCGACTGACGTCTGTTTCTTGCACTGCCATGAAACTAATCTTCCACCGAGAAACTGACATCCTCCTGTTGTCGACTTCCGACTCTGATTGCATCCTCCATAATCAGAATCTGTATATGCTACCAGTTCTACGTCTCCTCCCTTCGGGTACCACAACCCTAGCTTCGGCTTGCCTTTGAGATACCGCAAAATCCTCTTCACACCTTTCATGTGAGATTCCTTTGGGTTTGCCTGAAAACGAGCACAAAGACAAACAGCAAACATTATATCAGGCCTAGAAGCAGTTAAATACATCAAAGAACCTATTATAGCCCGATACTGAGTTGGGTCCACATCTGCGTCACCGTCTATTTCAGCTCCCAACTTGTGGTTGACGCAAATTGGAGTGTCAAATGGAGAAGAGTCCTCCATCTTGTAGCGCTTGAGGACATCATGAACATATTTTGTTTGATGAATGAACATCCCATCCTTCTTTTGATCAACCTGCAATCCTAAAAAGAACGTTAGTTCACCCATAGCACTCATCTCAAATCTTTTCTTCATAACGGCCTCAAATTCCTGACACATGGAGACTCTTGATGCAGCAAATATGATGTCATCCACGTAGACTTGAACTAGTAGGAAGTCACTTCCTTCTCTCTTCACAAACAGTGTGCTGTCAATCAAACCCCTTTCAAAACCATTTTCTAGCAAGTAGTCCGATAACGTTGAATACCAGGCACGAGGTGCCTGATGTAATCCATACAGCGCCTTGCTCAACTTGTATACGTGATCAGGAAAGTCTGGGTCAGGAAAACCCGGAGGTTGCTCAACATACACAACCTCATCAACTTTCCCATTGAGGAACGCACTCTTCACGTCCAACTGAAACACTTTCATCTTCTTAAAAGCAGAAAACGCCAAAAAACAATCTAATCGCTTCCAACCTGGCCACCGGAGCGAACACTTCATTATAGTCTATCCCCTCTTGCTGATTAAATCCTTTAACGACCAGCCTCCCCTTGTTTCTTATAATGATCCCCTTTTCATCTCTCTTGCACTTAAACACCCATTTTATGCCTATCGCATGCACATTCCTTGGTTTTTCAACCAAAGTCCAAACTTCCATCTTCTTAAATTGAGCCAACTCTTCTTGCATGGCCTCGACCCACGAGCTGTCCTTAAGAGCCATTTGATAATTTTTCGGTTCAATCTGGCTAATAAAGCATGAGTACAAACATTCGTTCATTATACCTGTTTCCTTAATGCTCGTATAAACACAGGTGTGCTCATTCAAGCTACTTCTGGTTTGTACACCGGAGGACACATCACCTATAACATTCTCCAAAGGGTGATCTATGTGAATTCTCGTGGTCGGCATAGCACCAACATGCAAATTATCTTCTAAATTAGTAGAGAGCTCATCAATGGTTGTTTCTGGCTAAGAGTGAAAAGGATTGATAAACTCTTCTTCAGGAGAGACAGCAGGGGAATCGATAGAATTTGATGACGAAGGTTGACAATCATCAAATAGCTGTCTATGCGCCAAATTTTCCTCCTCATCTAGAATCATCTTCGTAGCAACACGTTCTTCTTCTTCTGTATGAACCAAATCAGGTATGTTAAAAGACTTGAAGAGCCTATCATAGTCGAAAATCCCAGGAGGTCCGATGCTCGGTCTTGGCGATCTGTAACTTGTAATGTCGGTGTTACATACCACTTCAACCTTGCCGTTCGTTGTATTAAAGACACGCCTGTTGGTAGTCCCAACTTCATAGCCGACTAAGATTCCTTCATCGGCTGCTTCACCAAACTTTGAATGTGCCTTTAAAATTGAACACGGGGACCCGAAAGCTTCAAGTCCACACAAATTGGGATTTCTTCCATGCATCAGCTCGTAGCATGTTTTATTAAGTCTTTTTACCGTTAACACTCTATTCAGGACATAGCAAGCTGTAGAAACAGCTTCAGCCCAGAACACCACCGGAAGCTTCGAATCAGCCAGCATTGTTCTGGCTCCTTCAATTAAAATTCTATTCTTCCTTTCAGCCACTCCATTCTGTTGCGGAGTATACGGAGCGCTGAATTGGTGTTCAATCCCTCTGGACAGACAGAAGATCTCCATTTCAAAATTTTTAAACTCAGAACCATTGTCACTTCTGATGAACTTCACTCGTTTATCCATAATGTTCTCAACTTTGGTAATCAGATTCTTCACCAGTTGAGCCGTTTCGTCCTTTGATTTCAGGAAGTATACCCACGAGTATCGTGAGTAGTCATCAGTAATCACCAAGCAATAAGTTGTACCACCTAGACTTCTTACATTCACAGGACCGAAGAGATCCATGTGAAGCAGCTCTAGTGTACTAGCAATTGAGTTTACTTTCTTGGTGAGATGGGACTTCTTGTGCTGCTTTCCCTTTTTGCACGCAAGACATTTGTCTTCAAAATTGAAACTTTTTAAGGGAACACCCAACACAAGCCCATGTCTGACAATATGGTTCATCTTCCGAAGATGAATGTGCCCCATTCTCCTGTGCCACAGTTCAGATTCCGATTCGCTTGCTTTCGTCAAAAGGCACGATTCTTCCGTTGACATTTCAGTTGAACTTAGATCCATCATATACGTATTTCGATCACGTGGAGCCTTCATAACTATCCACTCCTCTGGTATTTGAAAACCAGCCTTTAACACAATCGCATCAGTCTTCGTGAAGTGTACGGTATAATCTTTATCACAAATCTGCGACACACTCAGCAGATTGTGCTTATGTTCTTCAACAAAATTCACATTTTCTAACGTCATTTTCCCGTTAGTTACCGTACCCCTTCCAGTTATTCTGCCACCACTCTCACCGGCAAAACTGACTCTTGCTCCCTGAACAGGTTTTAAATCTTGTAACAAATTCTTGTTACCAGTCATGTGCCGGGAACAGCCGCTGTCCACAACCCAAAGATTATTGGAAGCCCTGTTCAACTGTTCCTTGACTGACCATAGTTAGCATTAGGAAAATTTTCACGAGTCCTAACAGGATACCTCCTTGGAGACTGATAGTGAGGCCAACCAAACTGACGAACATTAAGAGAATTAAAAGAATTAAAGCATTTGATTTGGTTATTGGTAGTGTAAAAATGAGATGTGTTTCTTTGAAAACCTGTATTAGCTCTCAAATTTGAATGGTTTTCATTTTTAACATTTAAACGATTACTAAAAACCTTAGTCTCAGTTTTCGAGGGCCTCACCTCTCTGAAACGCTGCTTCAGAGGGCAATCAGCAACAAGGTGCCCTGTTTGATTACATCTAAAACAACATGTATATTCAGCTTTCTTTTCAGCAGATGTTTTAGATGTGGAGGCAGTATTACCACCCGTACGTCTCACATAAGGTGGGACATATGGGTTGAGTGGAGTACTTTTTTGAGTTGATTTAACCTTTTCTCCACTAGTGGGTAATACTTCCTTCTCTTTTGTCTTACCCGACTCGGATGACTTATCCGAATCAGATGAGACTGGACTTGAAATTTTAATTTTTGAGACAGGCGAACTTGTTTCGCCTTTACTAACTTCCGGTACTTTACAAGTTTCCTTAGCAGTACCTGTCTGATCAGCTACAAAATTAACAGATTCATGAACACTAGGATTGAAAGTATAATTATGGTTATATGGTGGTGGAACCTCATGGTAACCAATTCCTCCCCTCTTAGGTAAGGAACCTTGATCACTGACGAGGTGATCAAGAATAGCAGAGGAATTCCGGAATTGCTCCAGTTTCCTATTTAGTTCCACCACTTTTACCTGGTGATCAGCAATCTGCTTTTCTTTCTCAGCAATTAACTTGGTTTTCTCTTCTAAAACCTCGTAGCTTAGATCGATCACATCAATTTTTTCAGCTAATTTTGTTTTTAAACTTTTAACGTCCTTTTCACATGCTTTAATTTTTATTCTATAATTATTTTCTCTTGTCTTTGTAAAATGATGATCTTCTTTCAAGGTTTTAAATTCGGCATCCAATTTAACATACTGATCAGTAATTGTTGCAAGCTGTTCAGACAAGTTCTCACACTTAGTACAGATAGGTTTAGTACATACCTCGGTGTTCTGATCATCAGCCATGAAGGCTTTTTCATTTTCAGCAGCTTTCACACATTCTTCAGCTGCAACCTTCGCCATGTGAGCTTGCTCAAAGAGTTCTCCAGAGAACATATTCCAGTTGTATTCACCAGCATCAGACATCATGGCTCTATTCCCATTGTTATTTCCACTTTGCTGTGTAGTCCTCCCCTGACTACGTTCTACCCGTGCATTAGTGCACTCTTTTGCAAAGTGTCCATTCTGTTGGCAATTGTAACACCTCACCCTTGACTTGTCAAATCCTGGCTTTCCACCTACGAACTTTCTGCCAGTCTTCTTCATGAAACGCTTCACTCTTCTGACTATCATCGCCATCTGCCACTACAGATCCATCTCCTCCAGATCATCAGGATCGATCTGGTCATAGTCTTCTTCCAAAACAGCAGGGTCCACAATCTTCCCTTGTATGTAGTTCTCGTAAGAAGCAATAAAAGATGCATAGACTGCAAACTGCTCTTCAGCAGATTTGACACTCATTGGCATCTTGGAATAGTTATTGCTTAAAGCATTGGGAGAGAAACTACTTGTGGATGCTTGAGGTTTCGAAGCACTTGATCCTCCAGCAACGAAGCAAACATCACCGTTCATGTTTACAGACACATTTCCTTCATGAGAAGAGTCAGAACCTGACTCTCCTTTGGAGTAGTAAGCAGCAGAGTCAGGCTTCGAACTTGAGCCTGAGTTAACTTTGAAACCATACATACCAGGGTCTTGAATCTGATCTGTTGGTGTCTCTTTACAAACCATATTAAGCTCAAAGGTTCTGAGCTTGTTTACTGCTGTCTCCAAATCATAATTAGGAAAGTCTCTGTCTTCCCTCATTAGAACAGTGTACATTTCCCACTTCGGTGGGAGAGCATCGAGAAGCTTCTCAACTATTTCCTCTTCTCTGTAAGCAATCGAATAGTTGTTCAGCTCTGTCATTAGATGATAATATCGGGTGATAATATCATCGAGTGATTCGTTCTTCAAATGCTTGAATACAGAGAACTGGGTCTTTAACAGCTTAATCTTCGAGGCACGAATACCCACGTTCCCTTCGAATCTATTCTCAAGAGCATCCCAAAGCTCTCGTGCAGAAGTGTACTTCCTGAATGTATGGAGAACCTCTTGAGGAAGAGCCATAGTAATTGCAGCATGGGCCTTGCTCTCGGCCTCATACATTTTCTTCTCTTCTTCCTCCATCTTGCTGTACTTCTTAACCACATCACGACCTTCGTACTCCATTGTCGGTGGGATATATCCATCCTGGATGCACACCCACATCTTTGCATCCTGGTATTTAATATACTGAATGAATCTATCCTTCCACGCCACAAAGTCAGTTCCTTTCATCAACCTTGGGGCCTTAGTAGCCGACCCCGCTTCTACTTCCATTTTGACTAACTCTGAGATGTTAATTGGCGACATCTTCGCGAAAACAAGAAAAACCCGAAAATTCAAAAAATCTTCCAAACAGTACTATAGGCGAAGTTAAGGATAACTTCGCTTAAGTGTTAACTTCGCTGGAAAATCCTTAAATTCGCGTGACTTGGCGAAGTTGAGAATAACTTCGCTTAAAGTAAGCGAACTTAGGAGGTAAGTGAAGTTGAGGATAACTTCGCTTAGGCGAACTTATGAGGTAGGCGAAGTTGTGGATAACTTCGCTCAACCTTATATCTTCGCCGAAACCCTACTTCCAGTGACGGCAACTTCGCTTGAAGAACAACAACTTCGCCCGAAGAACACTGAAAATATTCAGATCTGTTTTCGACGATTTAGCAGTTTCCGGTCGGTGTAATGGCTTGAAAATGACTGTATAAGGTGAGTATAACACAATATCAACGAAAACGTGTCCCGCGAATAGGTCAAACGAGACGTTTTCTATACCCGCGTGAAATCTTGAACCTCACAATCGAGCCTAAGCTCTGATACCAATTGTAGGTTCCCGGACGGATCTTACACGGGATATCGCTATCTACGCAGGTGCTGAATCCCTGTGTAGGTAGTTACGAGCGTAGAATACGTAAAACACGAACACACGATACAAACGAAACCACGTTATATTATAACTCGAACCACGTCTATTACAGACACTTGACACATGAAATGATCACAACTATCACGAACTCTAAAACGAACTATCAAAAACAACGAACTCTTAAACAGTAACCCGTAGGTTACTTAAATACACGACAACTTCGCCTCAGGCGAAGTTGTCAATAACTTCGCTCGTTGAACAAGTTCGCCTAGGCGAACTTGTCAACAACTTCGCTTGTTCAACAAGTTCGCCTAAGCGAACTTGTTGACAACTTCGCTTACATACATAAAGATAAACTTAAACACAATTACATTACAGACTCGATTACAAACGCTAGACTATGAACTACTGACATCTATGTACCAACAGAAAGTACTCCACGTAAAGTCTACCTGGAGAACTGTTCCCGAGCACACTTCAAGGTTACCAGGTCTACCCGTTGAAGACAAAAGGCACAAAGCATACTCTGAAAAGACAACTTATGCAAAGTCTACCCGGAAGACCTGATTTTACACTTATTATTGTTTTGAATATGTAATTTGAATATAAGTCATTTACTAGGGTTTCTAGAAGGAATGACAGTTGTCACGAGGTGTCAGGCCTATAAATAGAATATTTTAGGGCACGCCTCCTAACGGATCAGACAGCACACCTTACACTTTTTAGACCTTAAGGAATATTTTCTGAATAGAGTGTGACGACTGTCATAGGATTGTACGGATAAAACTTTCCAAACACGAAGCCCTAATAGATTAACATTTGTATGATCATTTATATGAATGGAAATATTTTGAGTGATTGTTTTGTGTTAGTTACCTTGCATTAAATCCTTAAGCAACTAATCTGTTTGTTTCTGATTCCGCCTTTAACAAACGGTTTTCTTACCTAAAATAGAAACCCGTTATTAACTCCCTTTTCAACACATTTATTGTGTGAGTTATGACTTGATTTTGAGTACGATCTACCCAACAATCGGGACTTGACAGTGCTCATCCCAATTCCCTCTAAACTCGATTATGCTAGAACGAAAAATGTCTCCAATGTTTGGATGGTTCTTTTGGTTTGACCATCTGTTTGGGAATGATAGGCTGTGCTAAGATCCACACGAGTCCCCAAACGTTTTTGAAGGGATTACCAAAAGTTGGAGGTAAAGCGGTTGTCACGGTCAGAGATTATGGATAAGCGAACACCATGACGTGTCACGATTTCATTGATGTAAATTTGAGACAACCTCTCCATCTTGTAGGCTTCACTAACATGGATGAAATGAGTTGATTTGGAGAGACGATCGATTATAACCCAAATAGAATCATGCTTACGAGTGGTTTTTGGTAGTTTAGTGATGAAATCCATGGAAATTTGATACCATTTCCATAGAGGAATCTCGGGTTGTTGAAGCAAACCCGAGGGCTTTTGATGTTCGAATTTGACTTTTGAGCAAGTGAGACAGTTCCCAACATACAATGCTATATCCTTCTTCATACCAGGCCACCAATAGAATTCCCTAAGATCGTGGTACATTTTATTGGCTCCCGTATGGATCGAGTATAGAGTTTTGTGTGCTTCATCAATGATAAGATTTCTAAGGTCTTCAGAATTTGGAATCCATATGCGTCCCATGAAGTAAAGAGCTCCATCGGACTTAGTTTCAAATTGTTTTTCGGCTCCACAATCCAATTCAGCTTTGAGATTGTTTTGGTCTACCACTTGGGCTTGAGCTTGAAGAATTCGGGCCTTAAGGCTAGTGTGAATAATCATTTCCATGGCCCGAATACAAGAGGGTTTGACTCTATCCTTTCGGCATAGGGCGTCGGCCACGACCTTTTCTTTCCCGGGGTGGTAGCGAATTTCGCAATCATAGTCATTGAGTAACTCGACCCAACGCCGTTGCCTCATGTTGAGTTCGTTTTGGTTGAGGATGTGTTGCAAGCTTTTATGATCGGTATAGAAGACACATTTAGCTTCATAAAGGTAGTGTCTCCAAATTTTAAGAGAGAAAATCACCGCATCTAACTCAAGATCGTGAGTGGTGTAGTTCTTTTCATGGATCTTGAGCTGACTAGAGGCATAGGCTATGACTTTTCCTCGTTGCATGAGTACACAACCGAGACCTTGATTTTAAGCATCACAATATACAATGAAATAGTCGTTTCCATCGGGAAGGTCTAAGATGTGTGCGTTACAAATTTTTTGTTTTAGGGTTTGGAATGTGTCTTCTTGCTTTTGTTCCCAAATGAATGGCCTGCCTTTTTGAGTTAAGGTGGTCAGAGGTAATGCTATTTTTGAGAAATTAGAGATGAATTGACGATAATAACCAGCTAAACCAAGGAAGAAGTGATTTTCTGATGGGGTTTTCGGAGCTTCCCAATTCTTGATGGCTTTGATTTTTGCGGGATCCACGTGTATGCCTTTATCGTTAATAACATGACCCAAAAATTGAACTTCGCGAAGCCAGAATTCACATTTCGAAAATATAGCATAAGGTTATTCTTTCTTCAACAGTTCCAAAGTGAGATGAAGATGTTACTCATGCTCGGTCTTGGTTCTTGAATAGATTAAAATATCATCAATAAAAACAATGATGAATTTGTCACGGTACGGTTTGCAAATGCGGTTCATGAGGTCCATAAACACTGCGGGTGCATTAGTTAAGCCAAAGGGCATGACCATGAACTCGTAGTGTCCATAGCGGGTACGAAAGGTGGTTTTGGGTATGTCTTCATCAAGAATTCGCAGTTGGTGATAACCCGAGCGGAGATCAATTTTTGAAAAACAAGTGGCTCCTGGAAGCTGATCGAAGAGATCATCAATCCTCGGTAGTGGTACCGGTTCTTGATGGTAAGTTTATTTAACTCTCGGTAGTCAATGCACATTCAAAAAGTTCCGTCCTTATTTTTGACGAAAAGGACAGGAGCTCCCCAAGGTGTGAAACTGGGTCGAATGAATCCTTTGTAAAGAAGTTGTTTAAGTTGGCTAGATAGTTCTTGCATTTCGGATGGGGCTAAGAAGTAGGGAGATTTCGCTAGTGGAGTTGCACCTGGTATAAAGTCGATTCGGAATTCGACTTGTCGAGACGGAGGAAGTCCAGGCAGGTCGTCTTTAAAAACTTCGGGATAGTCTTTGACAACGGGAATGTCTTGAATCTTTTTCCCTTCGGATTTCTTGTCAAATATATAGGCTAAAAAGGCATAACATTGTTTCCTCAAAAGTTTACGGGCCTTCATACAAGAGATGATTTTTAGATTACGATCAGGTTTTTCTCCTTGAATGATTAGTGTTTCACCGGATGGTAACGGGATACGAATAAGCTTCTCGGCACATACAATTTCAGCTTGATTACGGGATAACCAATCAATTCCCACAACTAGGTCAAAGCTACCAAGCTTAAAGGGAATTAGATCAATAATAAGAGAATTAATTACTTCCTACCGAGCTATTGACTGATGGGGCTAAGAATTCTCCAATTGGGCCTATTAGTTCTCCATGAGTGGGGGAAGGAGTTCTCATTAAACGGGCCCATCTAACTAGGCTGTAGGTGGAGATAGCTGGTGATGGAGGGTTCAAAGGCACGTCCAAGTCCTCAAGCACAATGTAGTCTTCGTCCAACGGTGGTAAGGGGATGTGGGAGTTTTTGGAAAGGTTGGCGGAATCAAAAGACATGCTACAAAAAGGAAGTTACATCAAATAGAACATAATTTCAACCTAAGGGACATTCTTTGACGTAGGTCGGTTACTAACTCTCTACGACCAAGGCTTTGATACCAATCTGTCACACCCCCCGGCCGAAGGAGGAAACGCCGGGGCGTGCGTAGATTGAAATCATGATCATGGTATTAAATATAAAAACTCTCCTTAAAATAAACCAACAAGTTGTTAAAACCAAACATAATCCAAAATAGAAAACATGACATAGCAATTTATTCATTAAACTTCTAAGTCTGACTCATCCCCTATACGAAACTTCAAGAATCTTCCTTAATTTCCATTATTTGAAAAACATGCGAGAGTGTCAACTAAAAATAGTTGGTGAGAACATAGGTTTTTAAATAGAAAAATATTTATTCTGTTGAAAACATTTCTTATGTGTTAAGTTACTTTATATACTTTAGTGATTACAACCAAACCTCTGACACGATTAGCTAGTCGTCTAATCCACGATTAAACTATTATGTTTAATGTTTAACGATTATCGGATTCTGAACACACATGCCTCTACCCGAGGCCTGAGTGGGCAGGTCGGGCCAATAGATTTATCACTATACTACCAGGGGCGTAACAAGTTAATGGTTGTACATGCGGTTAAGTATATACTTGTAATGATCACACACAATGAATATGAATAAAGCATGAATCAAATAGCATTTATAAGTCATAGAATAAATAAATTGCATGTATCCACCCTGAAGTATAAAACGTTTAAAAATATTAAAAATGGGCTATGAACTCACCTTACTTGATAGATGAACACGAACACGAACAAGAGTTAGTTGAACCGGTCACGGGATGCCCTAGAGTAAGTTTCATTTTTAAATTAGTTAGAGTGTCGCATACTAGAATGTTCTAAACAAATAGCATGACCTCCAGCAAGTTGATTCCCAGGTAAGAGTCACGGGTCCAATGGGATTATTTACGCCACTCTTGCCTTAGGCAGAACCGTTTGCTTGTCAGATAAATAAATACCCAGTTTATACTCTGTTTGTATACTAACTCAAAATGTTTTAGAATGATTTTGATTAATCAGAAAGTACAAGGTTAAAAGTGTAATATCATATAGTTTTGTGTATTTATTATCATTTAGGAAAGTATTGGGTTCAAATTGTAATGATTATAGTTTAGGATGTTTATTGACATTTATGAAAGTATAGGTTTAAAGTGTGAATATTATAACCTATGATATTTATTGATATTTATGAAAGTATAGGGTTTAAAGTGTAAATATTAAAATTAATGATATTTAATTTTATGAGTTTTTGAAGATCATAAAAATATTCATAGTTGTTCATGGAAAAATTACACTTTTGATACAAGATCTTGAGAAAATAATTGTTATTTCTTAGAATAACATGATCATCATAATCTTTAAAGCAAAAAGTAAGGGTTTTATTAACAATTTATGATGATCATGGTGAGAGTATATGAACAACTATGAAAATTCAAAGGAAAACTCAAGAACATAAGAACAAACAAGAAGAAATTCATAATAGAAAGAAAAAATGTATAAAAACATCAATGAAAAGCAAAATAATTATAAAGACTTACTTGTTTATGCTTAGAGAGAAAAGAGAGAATGAGATTTGGTGTGAAAAATAATGAGAATGAGAGGATCTATTTATAGTGGAAAGTAGGAGGTTTGAATACAATTGAGATAGGGATAAATGTTGTTTAAAGGTTAAATGATAAAGATTAATGAGAATCATAATAATAAAATAAATAAAAAAAATCAAAATATGCATGAACACATGAATGTGCACGACATATTTTTTTCAACCTTTATTTTTTTCTTTTTTTTTCTAACTTTTTAAATTAAAAGAACTAGATAAAATAACTTGAGGAATAAGGTTAAGTTAAAAGGTTATAGAATATTCAATTTTAAGTTACATGATCAATTTAAATAGTTATGATAAAATTAATAATTACAAAATATTTTGTTACATGTTATAAAATATTAATCTAGGTATTCTGGTTCAACGTGTCATATTCACGATTAAGCATTTTTTATGGTGAAATGAGTATAGGATCATATAGTTATGCATACAAAGATAGTGTTATTCAATAAATAACATACAATTAATGTAGATGAAATAAATACGAGAACATAATTAAATACGAGTACAAAAGACTAGCGTTTATTTGCAAGAAAAATCCATAGATGTTACACCGATGAAGAAATGCATGCATACGTTGCAAACCCGCATCACTATCCAAGAGAGAACGCTTATCTCTTCCCAGATGCATCCGCACCAACGGGATATCCTGACCCGCCTAACTCGATGATGGATGAGTTGCGGAACGAGAAGGTGGACAAAAAGAAAATGGGAAAGAAAATTGTTAAGAAATTTGACAAGATGAAGAATATTGTTAAAAATTGGATTAAGGATTATGAATCGTTGTGACTGTTATGTTCTCTTTCTTGTACAATAAATAATGTATTATAAAGAAAGTAAGTATTTTCCCTAAATGTTGTCTTATTTCATGTAACAGCATGTCTGGACAAGAAAAAGTTAACAGTAATCCTGATATTCAAACAATCAACAATAAAGAAAAAACTATAGAAGAGAACATACATGCGATACGAAATAATGTGCTTGGTATTAGTGATTTGATAATAGAGGCTGTAAACCCACTCTATGAACTAATGAAAAACGATACAAGTCGAACCGCCTCTCATTCTAATAAAAGGATGAGTCGAAGCAAAAGTGAAACCGTAAATTTAAAGAGATAATCTAAGAGAGAAACGGAGAAGAAAGAAACTAAGAAAAAGGAAAAAGAAACCGTAAAAAAGAAAGAAGCGAGTGATGAAAGCTCAACCGCTAAAAACGATATTAGTGATAGAACCAAGAAATTAAAAATACACGAAGGTTGTGATTTCAATGTATTCAAAGTATATAACCCAAAGTAATTTCACAGCGATAAGGGAGCGATTGTTACCCTCCGATGGTTGGAGAAAATGGAATCACTAGTATTGATAAGCAAGTGCATGGAAAGGGATAAAGTTCAATATACCTCCCAAATGTTCAAGGGGATGGAATGGTGGAATACCCTAATTGGAATCAAAGGTAGAGAAAACTTATACAATTTGGAATGTGTAACGTTTAAAGCAATTATATTAAAGAAGTTTTGCCCGATTAATGAAATGGATCAAATATAAACTAAACTATGGAATCACAAGGTTGTGGGAACAAACCTCAAGGAATATAACACCAAATTTATTGAGTACTATTGGATTGTACCTCACTTGGTCACTCCTGAAACTAACAAAGTAACATGATACATTTAAAGATTAACCATCGAAATCCGTGATTTGGTTCTTTCACATATGCCGTCCACGACGGAATCTGCCATGGAGTTGGCAGGATATCTGATGGATGGGATGATCAGGAACCGGGATGAGAAGAAGAAATATGATGGGAGGACGTCAGTTGGAAGAAAGATGAAAAAGGTTGAGAAGAAGAGAGAAGGGGTGTTTGTGTACAATCGTCCAATTTGCAAATCTAGCGGTAGGAGACATTTCGGTCAATGTCTTCGCCCAACCAAAACCATTTCGTGTAATTTTTGCAAGAGACCGGGCCATGTGGAGGCCGACTGCAAGGGAAAGGCAGTGGTGTGTTTTGATTGTGGTGAGAAAGGTTATTTTAGCAATGAATGTCCAAATAGGAAGCCATCGACAGCAGCGGCTGGTGCAAGTGGTAGCGGTGCCAAGACCGATGCCAAGAAAGGAAACGCACGTGTCTTCATGCTGGATACCTAGAAAGCAGCTGACATACCGGACATTATCACCGGTATATTTCCTATTAATAATGTTTATGCTAGGGTTTTATTTGACTCAGGTGTGAATCAAAGTTTTATAGATTATAAATTCTGTAGTCTGTTGATTGAACCCTTAGTTAAACTAGAAAAACATTATGAAGTCAAAACTACTGATGGAAATGTGAATAGAATAACCGAAGCTTTAAATAACGTCACAATTACATTAGCCAATCACATCATACCCGTACGGCTGTTACCTATGACGTTAGAAGGTTTTGATGTAGTTTTAGGTATGGATTGGTTATCGTCTAATCAAGCCCGTATCTTATGTAATGATAAAGCTATTGACATCCGAACGTCTAACAATAAAACCATTCGTGTCACTGGAGATAAAGAAGCAGGAAAGGTAGGAATAATTTCTATGATAAATGCAAGTAGTTGCTTAGGTAAGGGATGCCTTGCATTCATGGCCTATGTAACTAAGGAACCCGAACCCAAAAATATAGAAGAAGTGCCAATTGTTTCTAAATTTCAAGATGTATTTTCCGATGAATTACCAGGAGCCCCACCAAATAGAGAGGTAAAATTTAGAATCGATCTTGTACCAGGTTCTTCACCAAAAGCTAAGTCTCATTATAGACTAGCTCCCACGGAAATGAAAGAATTGAAGAAACAGTTAGATGAGCTTTTGGAAAAAATGGATTCATACGACCAAGTTCGTCACCATGGTGAGCTCCAATTTTGTTTGTAAAGAAGAAGGAAGGATCGATGAGAATGTGTATAGATTATAGAAAACTAAATAAGGTTACGATCAAGAACAAGTATCCACTACCAAGATTTGATGATATGTTTGATCAGCTCCAAGGAGCCAGTTGTTTTTATAAAATTGATCTTAGATTGGGTTACCATCAATTGAAAGTACAAGAGAAAGATATCCCTAAAACAACATTTAGAACCCGATACGGACATTATGAGTTCACTGTTATGCCTTTCGGACTCACTAATGCTCCGGTAGCTTTCATGGACATGATGAATCGTATTTGTAAACCTTATCTTGAGAAGATTGTTATCATATTCATTGATGGCATTCTTGTTTATTCAAAATCCAAGGACGATCATCAAGTACATCTCAAAATCATACTTGAAACTCTAAGAAACGAGAAATTGTACGCCAAATTCTGTAAATGTGAATTTTGGTTATCCGAAGTTCAATTTCTTGGACATGTTATCAACGAAAAAGGTATTCAAGTAGATCCAGCAAAAATAGAAGCCATTACCAAAGAGGAGAAGCTCAAGACACCAACCCAAGTTAGAAGTTTCCTAGGATTAGCCGGGTATTACCGAAGATTTATACAAGACTTCTCCAAAATAGCTGTCCCATTAACTTCACTCACTAGAAAAACAATTAAGTTTGAATGGGGACCGAAACAAGAGGAAGCATTCGAAACACTTAAACCAAAGTTAACCAATGCACTTATTTTGGCCTTGCCAAAAGGACTAGAGAACTTTACCATATACTGTGATGCTTCGCACACGGGAATGGGTTGTGTTTTGATGCAAAGAAAGAAAGTAATTGATTCTACTTAAAGACAATTAAAAGTTCACGAGAAGAATTACACCACACATAACCTTGAATTGGGCGCTATAATTTTCGCGTTGAAGTTATGACGACATTACTTATATGGTGTAAAGTTCACAGTATACATTGATCATAAAAGTTTGAAGCATATATTTTATCAAAAGGAATTGAACATGAGAAAAAGGCGTTAGATGGAAACACTCAACGACAACGAATGTGAAATCATATATCCTGAAGGAAAAGCCAACGCAGTGGCTGATGCCTTGAGTAGGAAAGAACATGAGAAACCAAAGAGAGTCCCAGCTCTTAGATTGGAACTCAAAGTTAATTTAGCTAGTCATATTAAAGAAGCTCATAAGTTGGCACTGGAGGAAGGAAACATTAAAGCCGAGAAAGAAAATGTTACCATCAATCAACTGGTCAATGGAAGTGACGAGATTCTTAGACTTGGTACAAGGATATGGATACCAGTGGTTGGAAACCTAAGAACTAAGTTTCTTGAAGAAGCTCATAAATCTAAACACATGATGCATCCGGGAAGCGACAAGATGTATTACAATCCGAAAGACGATTATTGGTGGATTGGTATGAAGAATGATATTGCTTTATATGTAGCCAAATGCCTAGCTTGTTCTAAAGTAAACGCTGAACATCAAAATCCATTAGGATTATTACAACAACCCGAAATACCAATATTGAAATAGGATATGATAACCATGGATTTCCTCATGAAGTTACCTAAAACTTCTTGCTAGAATGATGCAATCTGAGTTTTTGTAGATAGACTTACCAAGTCTGCTCATTTCATCCCAATACAAGAAACATTTAGCATGGAAAAGTTAGCACATTTATACATCGAAAACATAGTATCTCTACATGGTATGCCTCTAACCATAATTTCCGATAGAGATAGCTTCTTCACTTCAATTTTTTGGTTAAGCTTTCAAAAGGCAATGGGGACTAGACTAAACCTAAGTACTGCATACCATCCCCAAACTGATGGCCAAAGTGAGCGTACAATTGAAACTTTGGAGGATTTGCTTTGTGCCTGTGTCATTGACTTAGGAGGAAGTTGGGACACTCATCTTGCTTTAATGGAATTCTCGTATAACAATAGTTATCATACGAGTATCCAAATGGCACCATTTGAAGCTTTGTATGGACGTAAGTGTAGGACACCTGTATGTTGGCCTGAAACAGGTGATCGTCAGTTTTCAGGACCCGAAATTCTTCAAAGAACCACATATCAAGTAATACAAATTCGTGAACGATTGAAGGCAGCGAGAGAGAGACAGAAAAGCTATGCAGATATTTTCTGCAAGCCATTGGAGTTAAAAGAAAGAGATAAAGTGTTGCTGAAAGTATTACCTTGGAAAGGTGTAGTACGATTTGGGAGAAAAGGGAAACTGAGTCCACGCTTTGTTGGACCAGTCAGAATAATTGAAAGGATCGGACCGGTTGCTTACTGACTGGAGTTGCCTGATGAAATGAAAGGCATTCACGACGTGTTTCACGTATCTAATCTATGCAAGTGTTTAGCCGACAAAACTCTTGCCAAGCCATTGAAAGATGCTAAAATCAATGAGAAGCTTAAGTTTGTAGAACAACCGATTCAAATAGAAGATAGCATGATCAAGTTTCTCAAGCACAAACGACCCAAGCTCGTGAAAGTCAAATGGGATTCAAGGCAAGGACCAGTGTATACGTGGGAGCTCGAGTTAGAAATGAAGAGGAAGTATCCCTATCTATTCCAATAAATCTCGAGGACGAGATTATTCAAATAGTAGAGAGGATGTAACACTCGTATATAACCCTATAAGAAATTAGCTAAATATACTAACTTATAGAGTATAGGGACCAAACTTGAAAATTTTGAAAATCTTCATCCATCGCCATACGCGATGGGTTAGGAATAAAGCCCATCGCGTAACTCTATGGACATGCACAAAAACCCAGATTTGGGCTGCGTAGCGATACGCGATGGCTCACCCTCTTAGACCATCGCGTAGCACGATGACTAGACTAAGTAAATGGGACACGTGTCCAACCACGTGTTAACATGTGGCACGATTTGACAGGCCACGTGTTACCAGGTCACAAGGAGGCGTCAAATTGCGGCGTCGCGACACGCGAAGGGGTAAAGAAAACCCATCGTGTATTGCGATGGGTCACTGAAATCGCCTGTAAAAGGGGGAAATGGGTATGAGGCCTTCTCATCCCAATTTCACCTCCATTTTCACATAGTTAACATAGGAGAACGTGCCCAATAGCCGTGATGAGCTGACGTTCATTTTCTCAGAGTTTGTGCATGTTTTGAAGTCATAAACGAGTAGCACTCACATAAGCGAGTAGATCAAGATCCTACCATCAAGTTTTCTTAGTATTATCTTTCCAAGTGTCCGAACTAAGGTAGGAGTTATGTTTAAGTTATTTAAGTTATAGCTTAGACATCATTCGAGGCTATGGCCATTAACCTTGAAAGTATTTAAACATTCTATAAAAATTCAAAAACGAGTTTTTAGAAACGTTACTTCACAGCAAAGTAATGATAACCAAAAATATATTTTCACGGGCAGGTAGTAAACTGTAATGGTGATATCACTAGTAGTAAGTTTCTTGCATAAGGAAAGTAATTCGTACAAATCCCAATCAACCAAGGGACCCGTTTACTTACTTGGAGAAACTTACCAATGTGTTATAACCTATTAAGCCAAATCATGCTATATCAAACGTCACAATAAAAACAAAGTATTTCATTCACAAACAAAGAAAAACAATTTCAAGGTTAAGCTTAAGAGTTATAGCTTAATCAAGAAACACCATTCAAATATTTATAAAAACCTATTCATGTATAGTTTAAATATCATTCTCATTCACAGTCAAGGTTTCAAACACACACCCACGGTATAGGTGAATACGTTAACCTTTACAAACAGTCCAAACATATTTATACTTGATAAGATGAACGAGTGTTTGTCTTAACGAGTCAGACAATGTTAAATGAGATTATGTGATCTCTAAAATGTTATAATACAAAGTAGAAAATAAAATCAACTCAGACCGAATAGACATGTTTCTGGATCCAAACATAACTGTTCAGCCTAATCAATCAAAGGCTACGTGGCCGTGGGCTGACGGTCATAACTAGTTTCCCAGTAAGGGCTACATGGCTCGGGAATAATTGTGTATGTAGGGCAGTGATACATATACCGGAAGTAGAAATACTTCCACTGAGCTTGTCGAGAAAACTATATCTGCATTATAATGTCATTCAAATGTTTTATAGAGTCATACGTGTTCACCAGCATATAGCTGGCGTATTTTTCCAACCCATTGCAGGTAATTAAGCATAGGTAGCAATAGCAACGATTGGAGTCTTTATGAAGATATAAGCGCGTTACAAGATAGCTATGTTTCTTATATACTAAATCCTTGTAATATGAAACATATATTTTGTAAACTAATACTTGGGTATTTAATTCCCAAGTAAATTTTCAATGTAAATTAATATTATATTAAAACCTAAAGTCTTCCGCTAAAATTAACCCATAAATCTGATATATTTACAAACAGATACCAATTTGTGGTCACACGCCTAGGCCCTAAGTCGGGGTGTGAAAAGTGACCAGGTTGTACCGGCCGTCTATCCTCCGGACGATGTGCATGCCTTGTGCTCGCAAACGATCCAGCTCGTGCGGGTAAATTGACGGTTTAATGGGTAGCTCAGGCTGGCGCGTCCCGTTTCCCAAACTAATCGCAACCCACATAACGTATGAGGCACCAAGCAACGACCCACAACCCTGCTTGTGCCAGTAAATGACGAAGTAGTCGCCGAACACGCGAGCTAGGATGTAATGTTTGCCCATAAGCAGATACTGCTGAAAGACCTGAAGTCCAATCATTATATGTCATCAAATACGTGTAGATACAATATGTTAAGGATCGAAAACTTTTTGTTTATTATACTATGCTAAATGGCGGAAACACGAAGCAAAGGAACTAAACACATGTTAACTCACTGTAACAATCACTATATTCATATAACAATTTCAATACAAGTGATTTCAAAAGTAATACAAAATATGACAATTCATAAATATTTATACACATACCTAATAATATCTGCGAATGTAGGGAACATACCCTAATAATATCTGCAAATGTTATAGGGCTAAATGCTCTTGAAAATATATAGATAGTTATGTATGAATGAAAGTTTGAAAGAATGTAAGTATGAAAATATCAAAGAATGCAAGTATGAAAATATAGAAGTATGAATGTATGTAGATACATATGTATGAATGAAAGAAGCAGGTTAAGTATGTAATAATTATCTACGGATACGTTTATATATATATATGTATATATATGCGTTTGTGTGTGTGTGTGAACGTAATGTATGTTTCTTTATTAACTAGAACCCACTTAGTGTAGCTGACTTTTAGTATGAATGCAGGAAAATAGGATGAAGGAGTTGGCTTGAGGGGGGGCACATGGCATGTACTAAGCTGAGTGGCATCTAATGAAGAAAAGTTATGACGTTGTATGTTAAGATAATTTGAAAGTTGTTATGATTTTAATATTTTGTAATGATTGTTTGATGTTTTTTTATTCCGAGAAAAGTTTTAATTTTACTTTGATATTTAGAAATATGTTTATGAGTAAATCCAACCAATGTAGGACACCGGGACCGGGGCCTTACACAAACACATCAGGTGGTAAAAGTGATTTGAAAAATTCATCTGGAATTGAATCAAAACTCTTAGAAGATTCTGTCTCCGCAGGATCACTTGACATTTCTTCAGTGTTGTTCTCCTCTTGATCAACACATATTCCATCAAATTCAGTCTTTTCAGCATCAGTAAAATCAGATGCTTTGATTTCATCCTTTACAACATCATCATCATTTTCTACATCTTCCACAGCTTCACCTGCATTCCCAAAATTAACAGTTCTCGAGCTTGTTGATCCTCACCAATTACCTCAGCTACATTTACCCTGTGAATGATAGAGTTCCAGTTGAAACCTTCATCTAGTTGTACGTGACAAGCTTTTGATGACGAGGCTTTGGTTTCTTTGATGATTCAGCTGGTGCATGAGAGCTTTGATGATAAATGGCCTGTCTATTTTAGTCTCTACCAAATGGATTTGGACTATTTTCTCCAACTTCTAGGTTCGTGCATTCCCTCTTGAAATTTCCTTTCTCCAAGCATCGAAAACATCGGACCTTTCATTTGTCAAATCCAAGTTTTGAATTCTTCCCATCAAGACAATTCTTTCATGTAATTTCCCTATATCTTTGAGCTCTTCGGATAACACTAGCCATACACCATCGAATATCCAACATCTCCATCTGTTCAGAATTAATTTGAACACAATCCTTATTTGTCATATTATAGTTCACAATTCGACCCGTAATTAAACATTCATATGACTCGAGGACGGATCCAAGAAAAGCCATATGTTCTTGAACATTCTCAGTAGTAAGTCCATTAATGTTCTTGATGTTAACAGCTATGTTGTATTGTATAACATCGGATGATGGACTCATGGGTTTTGAGGGTTGATCAGGAAAAAAGTTGGTTCTAGTTTATGTACTTCTGTAGTGTGGTATGTTAGATGGTTGAAACGGATTTGATTGCGAACTACCACCACAACTACTGTTACTGATAAAAGCAGTTTGGATTTTTGGGCTAGGAGATACCACAGATTGTGATGAATTGAAGTATAACCCGATATCTTGAGTTACTGCAGTACTATTCATTTTCTGCTTCTTGTGGACTTCGAGCTCTTGCGCTTCCAATTTTTCAATCAATCGAGCTAGAGTTAATATAGTGTATGCAATTGTCACACCCCAAAACACGGCCTAGGAGTGTGACGCCTACGTTGGTACCACAAGTGTAAATAAATCTGAGTTACGTTCAATTAACGGAAGACTTTTAAAACTTGTGGATTAAAGTTGTAATATTACAAAAGAAGGAATTATAAAAGATACCCGTTTAAGTTTAAAAGATTACTTGTTTTAATTACAAACCACCATTTTAGTATATTAAGTTTATACAAAACAGATACGAGCCACCGGATATATAGGTAGCACTTCGACACCCCAAGCGATATGTTTGGTAACCTGCAAAATGTAAATAAAATACGTCAGCAACGAATGTTGGTGAACACGCTGACGCTAAAAGTATTTTCTTTTCCTTTCTTACCCCTCGAGACTATGCCTGCCTTGGCCCATCGTGGCTTAGGAATAACAAAGTTAAACAACACATTTATAAACTCGAGTCTCTACACTAGGTCACCACAGCAAACACCGTAGCGTTCGACCTAGTTAAGTACCCGTAAGTATACACACAGTCTAGCTTCCCGCGGGAAAGCGTCCTACGACCAGGCGTGGTGCGATGTGCCCACCGCGTACTACCACATATGTAAGGATCCAAACAAACGTATACTATAGCCTGAGGGCTAGGCTTATACTCTTATTTATAACGGTTTTAGGAACACATAGTTCCTAGTAAAAAATTTTCATATAACATGTTTGACTCGTTTGAAAATGAGTTTGTAAAAGTTTGGGGGCGTATTCACCTTTTCGCTTTGGGATCGGCTTCAATACCGTCCGAGGGTCTTTCCCTTGCTATCTCACACCTATAGTACGAGTATAACCATTTTTTAGTCTGATATACAATCCGGCTTAAGACCTTTAGTCTTATTTTATATTATTTACCTCGATGAACCTTTAGTTCAAATCTCTTTTACTTGAAAACCTTTAGTTTTAAAGTAATTTAAAAACCTTTAGTTTATTTTTAAAAACCCGACGTATCTTCTTCTCAAAGAAACGTATTCTTTTCTTTTATTATTTAAGAATAATCATTATCACTTAAATAATCATTTCATAACAAAGAATATATACTTACACACATATATATTTATCAATACTCATATTCTTATTTTTGTTTCTTTCTTTGTTATGTTTTCTTTTTTTTTTCTTTTAATACGATGTATCGAGTTTAACCTCGACTTAAGGTTTAAGCCTTTATAATATTTTATTATATTCATTGGCGTTAAGCCTTACCTTAAAGGCTTATGAAAATCCTTATGACTTGAGCAGCACTCCAACGCCGCTTCACCTTCTCAATCAACTCTTTTTCTCGTCACTCCTTCCTTGACACGCCAACCAATGAACACCAATCTTTACGGCATGCCTTTCGAGAACAAACACCTTCCTGGTATGTGGATGGAGGGTGGCTCAAACTTTGAGGAAACGTTGGCACGTAAATCGAGAATCGGGACAGGTTTATCGAGGTGGATCGAGGGCGTGTATTTCGAGGTGTAGAGATATGTTAGAGAGAGATATGCGTGTGTTTTGGTGTGAGTTGTGATGAATCCCGTGGCCTTCAATTTATAGCCAAAAATTGAAGTCCATCACGATACGCGATGGCTCCCTGGCCAGGTCCATCGCGTAGCGCGATGTAGGCTTTCTGCGTCACCACGTAGACCTGCCACGTGGCGACACGTGGCAGGCGTTGTGCCGTGTGGCGACACGTGGCGGACGTGTTGCCACGTGGTGACACGTGGCGGCAGACGGTGCCACCGTGTACCACGTGGCACACGTATCACCGTGTACCACGTGGTGACACGTGGCGGCGATACGCGATGAAGTTGGTTCAACCAGTGATCGCATATCGCTGTTGACCTTTCTAGAAGATTTTGACCAAGCCCCATAGCGATACACGATGGGCTTGTCCTTTTGTCCCGTCGCATATCGCGATAGGACAAGAAATCATAATTTTCATTTTAACCCTTAGGGTTGGATCTTTGACAAAAGTCCCTAGAGTTTGGAAAGTTTACATTTTGAACTCGAAATTTTCATAATGTTAAATCCTCCCCACCTTGAAATAAATCTCGTCCTGGAGATTGCTTTACAAGAACAAGTGGGGGTATTTCTTTCTCAATTATGATTCGAGTTCCCATGTATATCCGGGCCCTCTTCGTGAGTCCCATTTGACTTTCACAATTTTCAATGTTCTTTTTAATTTCTTTGTTTTCGAATCTTCTATTTGATTTGGACGTTCTACGAATTTTAAGTTTTCATTTATTTTAACGTCTTTTAATGACATAGCTAATGATTCATCAGTTAAGCATTTACGCAGATTCGAAACATGGAATACATCGTGTATTCCTCGCATTTCCTCGGGCAGTCGCAAACGGTATGCAACTGTGCCGATTCGTTCAAGTACCTCAAAGGGTCCAACGAATCGAGGACATAACTTTCCTTTCTTACCGAAGCGAACAACGCCTCTCCAAGGCGAGACTTTCAAAAGAACCTTGTCACCAACATCGGCGTAACTCTTTTGGCGATCACGTGCCGTCTTAAGTCGTTCTTGGATTTGAAGAATTTTGTCGGTGGTTTCTTGGACTATCTCGGGTCCAGATAATTGACTGTCCCCGGTTTCAGACCAACACACGGGCGTTCTACATTTACGACCATATAACGCCTCAAATGGTGCAGCTTGAATACTTGTGTCATAGCTATTATTATACGATAATTCTATTAGGGGTAAGTGGTCATCCCAACTTCCTCCTAAGTCAATCACACAAGCCCGAAGCATGTCTTCCAATGTTTGAATTGTCCTTTCGCTTTGCCCATCAGTTTGCGGATGATAGGCGGTGCTAAGGTTAAGCTTTGTACCTAACGCTTGTTGGAAGCTCTTCCAAAAGTGAGATGTAAAATGACTGTCTCGATCAGAGATTATAGATAGTAGTACTCCATGCAAAGCAACAATGTTGTTCACATAAATACGCCAAGTCTATCCATTGAATACGATTCATTGATGGGTATAAAGTGTGCGGATTTCGTCACTCGATCCAGAATAACCCAAATTGCATTGTGTTGTCGAGCCGTTTTAGGGAGTTTTGTAATGAAATCCATTGTGATTAACTCCCACTTCCATACAGGAAGTTCAGGTTGTTGTAGCAATCCTGAAGGATTTTGGTGTTCAGCCTTAACTTTCAAACACCTTAAACATTTTGCTACATGCGAAGCGACATCCCTTTTCATCCCATTCCACCAATAGTTTGATTTGAGATTATGATACATTTTGTCGCTCCCGGGATGCATCATGTATTTAGATTTGTGACCCTCATCCAAAATTTTCTCACGCAAGTCCCCAACGTTTGGAATCCAAATTCTATTGTCGAGTCTAAGGATACCATCGTCACCCTTGACTAGCGAGTCAATGTTGCCGTTAGGTTTTTCTTCAGAGGTTTGATTTTCATTGATCGCTTGAATTTGATTTGATTTGATTTGTTCAAGAAGATCGACTTGAAGTTCTAGGCGCAACGCTCGGACTCTTTTCGGCTTCCCGTGTTCCTTACGACTTAAGGCATCAGCCACTACGTTGGCTTTGCCTTCACGATAAACAATCTCACAATCGTGGTCGTTGAGAATCTCCATCCAGCGTTGTTGGCGCATGTTGAGCTCTTTTGGATCGAAGATGTGTTTTAAGCTTTTATGATCAGTGTACACGATAAATCTTACTCTATAGAGATAGTGCCTCCATATCTTAAGTGCAAAGATTATGGCGCCGAACTCTAGATCGTGAGTTGTATAATTCTTCTCGTGCACCTTAAGTTGAAGAGAGGCGTAAGCGATTACTTTCTTGCGTTGCATTAGTACACATCCCAAACCGGAGTGAGATGTGTCGCTAAATACAACAAAGTCCTCAGTACCTTCTGGCAAGGCCAGTATAGGTGCTTGGGTGAGCTTTTGTTTGAGTATATCGAACGCCTCTTGTTGTTTTGCTCCCCATTCATACATGATATTTTTGCGAGTTAAAGAAGTTAGGGGAACAGCGATTCGGGAAAAGTTTTCAATGAACCTATGGTAATAGCCGGCCAAACCCAAAAAACTTCTAATCTCGGTTGGCGATTTTGGGATCTCCCACTTAGAGATAGCTTCAATCTTAGCGGGATCGACTTGAATACCGTTGACGTTGATGATGTTACCAACAAATTGTACTTCGTGCCACAAGAATTCGCATTTTGAGAATTTAGCATACAATTTCTCGGTTCTAAGAATTTCGAGCAGAGTTCGGAGATAGACTTCATGACCAGCCTTGGACTTTAAATAAATGAGTATGTCGTCAATGAATACGATAACAAATTTATCCAAGTAAGGCTTGAAAATACGATTCATCATGTCCATTAACGCGGATGACATATTAGTAAGTCCAAACGGCATGACGGTGAACTCATAATGGCCATACCTTGTTCGAAAAGCGGTTTTCGGGATATCTTTGGATTGGACTTTGAGTTGGTGATAGCCGGAACGAAGATCGATTTTTGAAAAGAAGCTAGCACCTTGAAGTTGGTCAAAAAGATCGTCGATTCGAGGGAGTGGATATCGGTTTTTGATTGTGACTTTGTTCAACGCACGATAATCGATACACATACGCATGGATCCATCCTTCTTCTTGACGAAAAGAATTGGTGCTCCCCAAGGTGACGAACTCGGTCGAATAAAGCCTTTCTCAAGAAGTTCATCGAGTTGTTTCTTTAACTCCTTTATCTCAGTTGGTGTTATACGATATGGAGGTTGGCGATCGGAGAGGTACCGGGAATAAGATTGATCCTAAACTCTACTTCGCGATCGGGAGGGATTCCGGGAAGTTCATCAGGAAAGACATCATACAAGTTGGAGACTATAGGTACGTCATTTATCTCCTTTGGCTTTGATTCTTCAGTGACGTAGGCCATGAATGCTAAGCATCCTTGATTTAAACATTTGTTAGCTCTAATCATGGAAATTATGCTAACTTGGCCAAGATCTTTATCCCCTTCAATTCGAATCGTTCGTTTATCAGGGGCTTGAAGTTCAACGGTTTTGCTATTGCCGATGATACGAGCATGGTTATCGGTTAACCAATCCATACCAAGTACAATATCAAAACCAGCAAGTGCCATTGGTAAAATTTTGATAGGCAGAATATAACCAGCTAAGTGAATTTTTCCGTTTTCAAGGGCTTCGGATATCTTAACGATTTCCCCACTAGCAGTCTTGACGCTTAGTGTTTTATCTAATTTTGTTAAAGGTTCATTTAATAGACTACAAATATTATAATCTATAAAACTTAAATTGGCACCTGAATCAAACAAAACTCTAGCATAGGTGTCGTTGACTAGAAACGTACCGGTAATGGTTTCCGGCATGTCAGCGGCTTTCTTTGCATCAAGTACAAAGACTCGTGCGTTTCCCTTCTTGTCTTTGCCACTTCCACCCGCACCACTAGTCGCGGGTTTGTTCTTTGGGCACTCAAAACTAAGATGACCCATTTCTTTGCAATTGTAGCACGTCATCTTTTTCTTCCAGCAGTCGACCGCTACGTGGCCAGAACGGTTACATGATTCACAGACCTTTGGAGGTGGTGCAAAGTTACAAAGACCCTTATGGTATCTTCTGCATGTTTTGCAAGGCGTGGAATTGGAGTTGAATCGACAGTGGTGTTGTTTTACGCCTTTGCCTTTGAAGTTGGCACCTCCTCCTGTCCTCCCTTGAGCGGTTGTTGTTGTAACCTTCCTGTCTTCTTCTTTGTTGCGGACCATTCCGCCCATCAAGTATCCAGCTAACTCCATCGCGGAGTCAGCAGTTTGAGGTAAATGTGACCTAACCATATCGCGGATTTCCCGCGGCAGTCCTCAAATGTATCGGGTAACTTTGCTGGATTCAGGATTTACCAGCTGGGGAACCAAACGACAGTACTCATGAAACTTGGTGTTGTATTCACAAAGATTCATCCCTACGACCTTAAGATTGAGAAATTTAGTTTGGATTTGGTCGGTTTCATGCATGGGACAAAACTTTCCAATCAACATAGCCTTGAACTCATCCCAGCTTAACTTGTACATCACCTCTCTCCCTTTGCTCATAATCATTGTATTCCACCACTCGAGCGCTTCTCCTTTGAACATTAAGGTGGAATATTGGATTTTCTCCTCATCGGAACACTTGCTCGTTACCACAATCGTTTCCATCTCCTCAAGCCATCTCACGGCTGTGATGGCTTCTTTGTCACCATGGAACTCCTTCGGTCCATAGTACTTAAAATCCTTGAACGAACACCCACTAATCTTTAGTTTATTGAACTCTTGCCTAACCCCACGATCGGCGTTAGACTCATGAACACTTTCCTCGACTCGAGACGGATTCGGACGGGATTTTACGGACTTTCGAGAAGGATTAATGGAATGAAAATGTTTTGAGTTTTTCGATTGAGACCTAGCCATGGACTCTTCTCTAACAGCATCCTTAATCATCTTTTGTATTTGGTTCATATATTTATCGGGGATAGGTTCATCTTGTTTGTTTTCGGAAACTTTCCCTTTTTCTTTTCGAGCATTTTGGTTGTTATTACTTTGTTCAGACATATTTCTTTTTCAATATTTCTTTTATATCTGAAATTTTTAACAAGGTTTCTTTATTAAACATATATTTTATTATACATCCATATATATATATATATATATATATATATCACACAGGATATATATATTTATTTTACAATACATACATTCATATATATATATATATATATATATATATATATATATATATATATATATATATATATATCATTTTATATATTATATATATATTGATTATCCTATCTTTATTTCAAGAACGTTTTAACGTTCTTATTATACACATATATATCACATAATCATACAAGAATATATTATACATGACTTCTTCATATTCCTCATTAACACTGCCTCAATCCTTCAAAAACTTTCTCACAACCTTCGTCAACTTGTTACACTTGTGAAGAAGCTTTTCTCCCATCTTCTTCTTCTTCTTTCCTTCATCAGCCATCTTCTTTCTCCAATCGTTTGTTTCATGCAGAGCACGGTCCAGGTGTTCTTTATACGACTGTGGGACCTCGTTGGGGTAACCATATTTTGGAGGTGGGTCGCGGTAACAAAATGTCACCATTTCGTAGTGGTTCCTTGTTTCGGGATACAGAATGTCGGACATGTCGGATGAAAGGTAGAAGAAAGCTTCAGCGGCTTTGTTCTGTTCTCGGATCTCATTAGCTTGCTCTTCTATTGATGGAATCTTTCCTTGGAATGGTGGGAAGCTTTTCGATGCTTGGTTCTTGAGAGTTTCGAGATATTTAACATATGGATCCACAGAACGTAACTTGGGTTTTGGGAAGTGAGTGATCCATCCATTAATGTTGATATCTCATTGGAATTATCGGGATGCTCTTCTTCTGGTTCTTTCTCATACTCTTCCTCGGGATCCTCCTCTTATTTGGGGTCCTCTTCCTCTTCTTGTTCCTCTTCTTTCTGCTCCTCTTCTTCAATGGGTTGAGCAGTTTTATTTACCCTCAAAGGCATTTGAAAACTTTCGTAAGACATCATCACCCTCATCTTGGGCTTACGGGACAGCCCTTCTCCTTGTTGGGTTGAGAGCTGACTTCATTGCCAGTGGAGCTTCCAGTATGCGATTGTCGTTGATCAGAGTGACATTGCATCCAGTCGGATGATGGGCATTTCGGTTCTTCTTTGATGGGTAAGTTGGAAAGGAAAGCATAGGATGGGTGAGGATTTGGTGGTAGGTATCCAGTTGGATAGTACTGCGGTATCTCCGATGGTTGGTATTTGGGGATCTTCGATGGATGGTACGTTGGTACTTCAGAGGGTTGGTACATTGGTATTGTTGGTGAATGGTAGCTTGAGTGTCTTGGTGGTTCAATTCTTTTTTTTGGTGGACTATCGGAAACGTTTATTGGGTAGTGCTTGGATTCGGGGTAGTACACAGGTTTGGTTAAGTCATGTTCCACATCTTGGTCGAAGTATGCTTCATAATAACCATCATTCATGTTATCCTCGGGGTAAGGTTCAGCAATTCCAGCCTCTTTTTCTTTTCGCACATATTTTTCCATAAAACCCTTGAATGGCATCTACATTATGGGGGTTTCAAGTGTAGAGGGAAAAGAAAAGGTTACCAACCTATCTTATCCCAAAAACAAGTAATCAATTATTTCCTATACTTGGATCGAAGCTTGGGTATTGTTTTATGATACCCAATTCTCTAAGATCGATGGCTCTGATACCAACGCTTGTCACAGCCCAAAACACGGCCTAGGAGTTTGACGCCTACGTTGGTACCACAAGTGTAAATAAATCAGAGTTACGTTCAATTAGCGGAAGACTTGTAAAACTTGTGGATTAAAGTTGTAATATTACAAAAGACAGAATTATAAAAGATTCCAGTTTAAGTTTAAAATATTACTTGTTTTAATTACAAACTACCATTTTAGTATATTAAATTTATACAAAACAGATCCGAGCCATCGGATATATAGGTAGCACTTCGACACTCCAAGCGCTATGTTTGGTCACCTGCAAAATGTAAATAAAATACGTCAGCAACGAATGTTGGTGAAAACGCTGACGCTAAAAGTATTTTCTTTTACTTTATTACCCCTCGAGACTACGCCTGCCTCGGCCAATCGTGGCTTAGGAATAACAAAGTTAAACAACACATTTATAAACTCGAGTCTCTACATTAGGTCACCTCAGCAAACACCGTAGCGTTCGACTTAGTTAAGTACCCGTAAGTATACACAAGGTCGTGCTTCCCGCGGGAAAGCGTCCTACGACCAGGCGTGGTGCGATGTACCCACCGTGTACTACCACATATGTAAAGATCCAGACAAACATATACTACAGCCTGAGGGCTAGGCTTATACTCTTATTTATAACGGTTTTAGGAACACATAGTTCCTTGTAAACAATTTTCATATAATATGTTTGACTCGTTTGAAAATGAGTTTGTAAAAGTTTGGAGGCGTATTCACCTTTTCGCTCTGGGATCGGCTTCAACACCGTCCGAGGGTCTTTCACTTGCTATCTTGCACCTATAGTAAGAGTATAACCATTTTTTAGTCGGATATACAATCCGGCTTAAGACCTTTAGTCTTATTTTATATTCTTTACCTCGATGAACCTTTAGTTCAAATCTCTTTTACCTGAAAACCTTTAGTTTAAAAGTAATTTATAAACCTTTAGTTTATTTATAAAAACCCGACGTTTCTTCTTCTCAAAGAAACATATTCTTTTCATTTATTATTTAAGAATAATCATTATCACTTAAATAATAATTTCATAACAAAGAATATATACTTACACACATATATGTTTATCAATACTCATATTCTTATTTTTGTTTCTTTATTTGTTATGTTTTCTTTTCTTTTCTTTTAATTCGAGGTATCAAGTATAACATCGACTTAAGGTTTAAGCCTTTATAATATTTTATTATATTCATTGGCGTTAAGCCTTACCTTAAAGGCTTATGAAAATCCTAATAATTTGAGCAGCACTCCAACGCCGCTTCACCTTCTCAATTAACTCTTTTTCTCGTCACTCCTTCCTTGACACGCCAACCATTAAACACCAATCTTGACGGCATGCGGATGGAGGGTGGCTCAAACTTTGAGGAAACGTCGGCACGGAAATCGAGAATTGGGACACGTATCGAGGTGGATCGAGGGCGTGTATTTCGAGGTGTAGAGAGCTGTTAGAGAGAGAGATATGAGTGAGTTTTGGTGTGAGTTGTGATGAATCCTATGGCCTTCTATTTATAGCCAAAAATTGAAGCCTATCATGATACGCGAAGTAGGCCTTCTGCGTCACCACGTAGACCTGCCACGTGGTGACACGTGGCAGGTGTTGTGCCGCATAGCGACACGTGGCGGACGTGGTGACACATTGCAGCAGACGGTGCCACCGTGTGCCACGTGGCACACGTATCACAATGTGTCAGGCCACGTCATCGCGATACGCGATGACGTTGGTTCAACCAGCAATCGCGTATCACTGTTGACCCTTCCAGAAGATTTTGACCAAGCCCCATAGCGATACACGATGGGCTTGTCCTTTTTTCCCGTCGCATATCGCGATAGGACAAGAAATCAGAATTTTCATTTTAACCCTTAGGTTTGGATCTTTGACAAATTTAGTCCCTATACTTTGGAAAGTTTACATTTTGAACTCGAAAATTTCATAATGTTATAGCAATCGGGTTTTATTGTTGAATCATAATGAATGTCTCCCATTCGTTAGATAAAGAATCAATAAGTTTGTCAATATACTCATACTCTTGCTAATCAATGCCCAATCTCTTCATTTCATTCACCAGATGACAGTACCTCTCGATCAATTGTGCCATTGATTCTCCTTTGACCATGGTGAATATGTCAAATTCCTTCTTCAATAGAGTGATTTAAGATTTCTTCATATCTGGATTCCCTCTATTCTTATTAAAGCTTCCCAGATCGAGTGACACAAGCCATTGTGCTATAACAGTTGGAAAATCTCAGATTTAATGGCTTGTTGAAAAAGATTCATCATTTTCTTTTCTCGAAGAAATCTTGCTCTATCACCCTCAGGAGTTTGGGATATACGATAAATAGTACCATTCTCGTTACGTGGAATGATGTATTCCACTTCAACCGCTTCCCATGCATCGTAATTAACAGCTTGCACATATGTCTCAAACTTATCTGCCTAACTCGGATAATCCTCCATTCTTAAAAGCTTTGGTGGCTTAGTAGATGTGCCCATATCATTCTCAAGATTGGTGTTTTGAAGTATTACAGATGGTTGTGACACAAAAACATTCATTTCTTTCATAGTTGCACGAAAATCAGCTTAACCAGCGTATATGTATAAGAGCGTGTAAGTAATGTAAGCGTATAAGTATTAAAGACGTATAAAACTTAAACGTTGTGTAACATTTTATACAGCATGTAAGCAATATACGGCAAAATTTGACTTATACGGCGGGTAAGTATAATGCATAACTTATACGGAGATCTTATACGAGGAATATGCTTAACGGGTCAGCAACTTATACGGAGGAAACGCTTATTCAGCTAGATGACTTATATGGGCATCAGAACACTTATACACTGCTAGAAACTGTGAACATGAACATGATCTGAAACATGAAGAAACTACTTGATTTTGATGATTAACTCTTGCAGAAATGATCAACAGGTATTAACGAACATAAGTCTGAGATGAATTTGAATTTTAACCATAATTAAGTGATTAATTAAAGAATAAGTATCATTGATAAACTTTGACTTTGCAAATATTCAAATTTTGAAATCAAAACGAGTTGATGTGGTCAATTCAGTAATAAACACAAGCCATAAACTCTGATACCACTTGAAATACTTGAAGCCTAATCATAATACATCATCATATACATGTAGATACAATATGATAAGGATCGAAAATGTTGCATCTACTATACTATGCTAAATGGGGAAAACACATAGCAAAGGAACTAAACACATGTCAACTTAGTGTAACAATCACTATATTCATATAACAATTTCAGTACAAGTGATTTCAAAAGTAATACAAAATATGACAAATCATAACTATTTATACACATACCTATGGACCGTATAAGTATGTTGGAGTATAAGACTTATACACCACGTATAAGTCTTATACGTTGATATAGACTTATATGCCCTTAACATGTAGTTCTAACAAACTCAGCTCGTCTATATATACAAGACCTAGCATTAGACATTTTTCACTAACAACTGCATAAAAAACAGGTCACGGAGGTTGCAGGGATCTGCCCTCTGGTGACGACCTTGTATGGTTAAAGTGATAAGCCTGTGCAGGTACCTGTACAATAATACAATATAATATGATACAATACAATACAATATAGTACGGTACAGTAAAGTACAATGCAGTACAGTACAATACAATACACTACAATACGTTACATTATATTATATTATAATATATTATAATATAATTTATATAGACCTATCCGTGGCGGATAGGTCTATCCACGGCGGATAACCTTCTTCTCTAAGAAAATGGGTTGGTTAACAGGCCCGTTTTCAAACCCAAATAGACCATTTTACTAACCTCAAACCCAAATCTAACCCGTTTCATAGTTTTTTCAAACCCTTAATCTAACCATAAATCTAAATCAAACTAGAAATGTACCTCGGTGGGAGGCCGATCTAGAATAAATGATTTCAAACGGGTCGGATCTTGATTAGATGGTTTGTTTGTTGATGTGGTTGATTGCGGTTGATAGTGTAAGTGATCCTTTGTGAAGAGGGGTTATATGTGGGTCTATCCGCCGCTGATAGACCTTTCCATGGCGAATAAATATTTTTAGATCATATCCGCTACAGGTAGTTCTATTCGTGGCGGATAGACCCACATATATTATTTATATTATATATGTTGAATAATATTATTTTTTATAATAATATATTAATTCGTATTATTATAATAATATTATTAATATTATATATATTGAATAATATTAGTGTAACATCTCGGAAAATACCATATTTATTTTAGGTTAAAAATATAAATTGTGAATGTCGAAGGACCCAAGAATATTTTAATAATATGGTAAAAGAAATAATGGGATATATATCTATACTATATTATAATACATATAGGAAGGGCAAAAGAGTTTACTACTATTGATGCAAAATGCACAACATGTTTATGCCAAAAAAACTCAAACCCAACTTATCGCGCCCTCAAAACTGGCGTATCGAGGTAAGTGATTTAAAATTCATAAAAACCTAAAATGCATCCTGAGCAAGTTTTGATTCTTTTGAAATTTAAACCTCACAAATACCTCCTATCTCTCTCTATCCTAAATCAAGAATCAAGAAGAAGTTGATCATGGCTCGATTTGAAGATGTTTATGTGTTTCCTGATGTCCAATTGAATGATTTAAAAGGTCCCAGGTTTAATTTTAAATTATTGATTTTCTTCTCGATTCCTAAAATTCTGTTCTTCAAGTATGGTCAATGCTTTCAGAGTCACCACTGGTCGGATTTTATTTGGTTATACTAGGTTCTTTGCGACTAATTAGGGTTCCAGCGGCTGGAAGGCATGCATAGTTTGTGAAGACTAAGATTTGACGGTAGGTATGTTACTTGTAATTGTTGATTGGTTAAGAACTTGACAATTCTGGATCTTAATTCCACATTTTGGGAATGTTAACTATTGTCCGAATATGCATAATCTGAGAAGAATGTAAATTTTAGGGCTTTTACTTGAAATCATCATTTCGGGGTTTTCAACCTTTTATTCATTTTAATTGAAAAGTTTCAACAACAGATAGTTAAAAAAATCCTAATTTTGATAGTTCAATTTTTTTCTAAATGATTGATAGTTCATTTTTTTTACAAAATTTATGGTTCAAATGACCTGCAAACAAACGAACGGACATGAACTAAATCGAACAAATATTTGTGTTCATGTTCGTTAATTTAAAAGAATGAACCTGCCCGTGTTCATTTTAGTTTGTTCATTAAAAGTTTAAAAGAAAAATTTATGAATAAGTGAACATAATTATACAACCGGTAACGAAGTTATATGAAAAAAAACCTTCAAGACTTGAATTTACGAATTTACTTTTTTACAGGGATTGAAAAGTCATTTTACAGATCCCGGTTAGCTTCACACGAGGTTTATTTGTTTTTTACTTTTGCTTTTAATTTGAAGGAGTTTGAATGTTGTAGCTTTTAAAAGTGAATAATGTGAATCTAACAAATTATGATAAACCATATTGAATTTATGCAGAGTTATATGATGGTGAACAACAAGAAAAAGTGTCCCCTAGCAATCAGTTTAAACATCCAATTTACCACTAACAGGTTTCTTCAATTATGTTTTGAATTTTTCTTTTGTTGTAAGAAATTTATTTTTTGAAAAGTTAAAAATGGGTAAACGAATTTCATTGATCATAAAATATGCATGGATTTGGATGCTTAAAATTAGGCTTTCTTTTCAAATATAAATTTTTATAATTAAGTTATTTAATATGTTTGTGTACAATGTGATTAGTATGCATGGAATCAGACACATTGGATGCGTAACACAATACTGGTAGGTGTGTAATGCATCATCCAGCAAGTAACCGGAGTCGTTACTACTTTTAATGTGACATTTGATGCACCAATTGGCGCCAGTACACATGAAAACCGCCCCCGGTACGCGTAAATGCTATTGATACGCTATGCCTATAACCCGGCATCATCCAATCGGATACGTAACTAGCGTCAGTACCCACATAACGCAACATAGGATGCATAATCGACAACGGAATACGCATAACCGGCACCATGCATAACCAAATGAAAATGTATTCTGTCTTGATGTGTATGCCTTTGTAGGTTGTTAGTGCACGGTTTTGCGTCTGGAGTCTTTGTATTTATCGTTAATGTTTATTTGATAATTAATGTAATATTTAATATGTATATTTGACTAGTTCGTTAAGATTAAGTCTAGTTCGCTAAGGATGTTAGCAAACTAAGACTAGTTCGTTAAGGTTAAGTCTAGTTCGCTAGGGATGTTAGCGAACTAAGACATAATAATATATTCCCTCCTGATTCGTTAGGGGATGATAACGAATCAGGGGGTGGTTCGTTATGTTAAGTTTTGTATCGAAGGGGAAGCTGGTTCGCTAGGGGATGTTAGCGACCCAGGTCGCGTTCTATATATAGTGAACAACTGTTCACTTGTAATTAAGTTTTGAGATATAAGTTTATAGAGAAAAATCTTGAGTAATTACTCTCTCTCAAGCTTCATCTTAACATTATTGATAATATATACACATACATAACATTAAATCAAGGTTAATTATGAGCTAGATCTTTAATAGTGGTAATTGGATAATCTACAGATCTGAGATCTGTTTTATTGTTATCGACTGTTAATCCGGGATCAAACAAGTGGTATCAGAGCTGTTGGTGCTCTTTACACTTGATTTGGTGTTTTAAGTGTTATTGTTATTGTTATTATTATTAAGTTTTTAGGTTTTGTTTGATTTTGAATCAATTTGAGTTTATTTTGGTTGAATTATGTACGGATTGAATGGAATTCGTGTTGGTTAAGGTATGGATAGGAGTGGTTAAGAGGAATTGAGGTTTGAATTGGAATTGAGTGATCTGGTTTTGGTTTCGGTTTAAGTCCGAAACAGGGTGTTTGTTTTTGGTGAATTTGATTTGGTTAAAGTGTTAATCGATTACGAGGATATGTGTATAGGATTCGGAATTGGTTTACGAGAATTTTGATTGGTTATTTGTGCAATTTGGTTGAGTAACGAGGTTGTATTATGAATTTGGTATTTCTGGGTTAATCTTCATAATTTCTGATAATTAGTTTGAAGATTTGAAGATTTGAAGATGAACTTGATTCGTTATCTTCTTCCTGGTGATTCGCTATATGTTTCTTGGTGATTCGTTATCAACAGTGTTACTTCGCTAGCTTGTTCGTTAGCCAGTTCGTGTGAGTTAGTGATTCGTGTTATCTAGTTCGTTAACTAGATTAACTGATTCGTGTGACACGTGTTCTTCTTGGGATTCGTTACTGATTATCATCTGATTTGCTAAACTAATCCTTTGTAATTTGTTTGGTCAATTCGTTAAGTTGACTTGGTCAATTCGTTTGGTCAATTCGTTAAGTTGACTTGGTCAATTCGTTTGGTCAGTTCGTTAAGTTGACTTGTGATTCGTTAAACCTTCATCTCATTCGTTATATGTTTCGCCATTTAGGTGATTCGTTAACCTTATTTGTGATTCGTTAAGTTGACTCGTTAAGTTAACTTTTGATTCGCTAAAACACTCACCTCATTCGTTAAGGTACTTCATTACTGATCAGTTTTAACTTTGTTAAGACTTGATTCGCTACACTATTCACAGTTCGTTATACCTTTTCATTGATTCGTTAAACACAGTTCGTAGTTTGCAATAACTGTTCACACCCTTTAAATTTTTGAATTTCTTTTTCAAAAATGGCCGGTATGTATGCATTAGCGTCTCAAAACATGTTGATGCAACAGATGTTGCAACTTGATACCGAGATAGGTTCACATTCTAAATGTCCAAGATTGATGAAGTTCAGTGACTTTGCCAAGTGGGAACCTCGGTTTCGTGCACATTTGGGATCGGTTCATCCTGACTGCTCATATTGTCTTGATGAAGTTTATGTTGCACCAATGATTGGTGATGATACTATTGGATATACTCCTAAAGTTGTTTCTCAATACTCACAAGAAGAGAAGAAAGCTTTAGAAATTGAGATAAAAGCATATTCTACTTTGACTATGGCATTACCAGAAAATATTTTTCATTAAGTTGGTAGTATCAAGAGATGTGCATCTCTATTTCAACATCTGCGTATGAGAAGCATGGGAAACACTGCTGAGAGTAAGAAAGTGATGCTCAAGTTTCAGTTTCGAAACTTTAATTTATTGAAAGGAGAAACAGTTGAAGAGATGACAACAAGATTTAGTCATTTAATTGCTGAAATGGACAAGATGAAAATGGAAATTTCTGAAAGTGACAAAATTGACACTATTAAAAGTATGCTTCCAAGTTCCTACTCAACATTTCTAATGGTTTTGAAAGAGAATGATTATTTTCTGAATGAAGACTTGACGGCACTTGAATTTCTACAAAAGATCGAAGCTAGAGAATATGATCTTAAGTGTCAAAAATCCTCCAAAGAAAATCAAGATCCATCTTTCTATGGTGGAAGTATGCCTCTTAGTTCAACGATCTCTCCAATCACTACTTTTCTTACTCATGCTGCAAGTGAAAAAGAATCAGCTATGTTTAATGGTCCAAAAGTTTGTTTCTCCTCTGCTGGTAATTCGGGTGGTTCTGGAAGTTCAACTAATAACAATCCATTTGCTACACCACCTAGTGTTAATATGAAGGAAGCTTAGCAAAACTTTGCTTTTTTGACGGCTTTTATGTCTTCATATGAAAACTTAGTGAGTAGTAAAATTGCCACAAGTGATTTAACAGGTGAGGACTATGATCAGATAGATCCAGATGATCTAGAAATCATGGATTTGAAATGGATCATGGCTATGATCGTTCGTAAAGTTAAAAGATTCATGCAAAGAACTGGAAAAGATCTTCCAGCTTTAAACAAGAAGTTGGGTTTTGACAAATTAAAAGTAAAGTGTTATAATTGTCAAGAATTTGGGCATTTCGCGAAGGAATGTGACAAACCAAGGAAAGAATACACAGGACCTCGTGGTCAAAGTCAAAATGCTTCTATACCACGAGGAAGTGATGCTGAAAAGAAACCATCTTCTTCTACAACACAAGCAATGTTAGCAGATGGAACTGATTGGTCACAACGGTTACTATGCAATGATGTTCAAGAAAATTTGGCTATGTTACATAAAGATTGTCAAGATGCTACTGGTAGTGAGATGTCTTCTGATAATGATTCTGGATCTATTCTGACGACTCTTGCGACAAGCCTTCTGAATCAATGTTTGCTTGCATGGCTAAGATCAATGAGGTTTGTAATTCTATTTCTACTACTTCATTTGTTAAAGCATCATGTGTTGACTGTGAATCTAACAAATCTAAGTTAGAAGCATTGAAAAATCAAAATGATAATCTTATAAGAGAAATTGCTTCTCTTAAGGATACTTATCGACAATCTCTTGAATCTCAAAGGAAATCTCGAGAAAAGATTGAAGCATTGTCGACAAGTAACCACGATCTCAAAGCCGAGTTATCTGTGAAAATGACCATTAATGACCAAAAGTTTCAGGAAATCTTGAAACATCGTTCTAAGATAACTGAGCTTGAGAATGAGGTTCTTGAATTGAAGAACAAATTGGGAAAATTTAGGAATTCATCTTTTCTGTTGAATGAAATTATTGAAGTATCTGGAAAACAAAAAGATTCTAAAAAGGGTATTGGTTTTGTTGAAATTCCACCACCTTTTCATAATGATTATAAAATTAATCCTTTTGCAAGAAAAGAAGAGGATTTGATTCAAAAACAATCTGTGATTTCTGAACAACCTAAATTGGTTAAACCTGAAATTGTCAAATCCTAAGTTGCTCCTCAAAAACCTCATGTGGAAAGTAAAAAGGTCTTTATTGAAAATGTTGACAAAGTGATTATTGAAGATGTGTTTAACCTGAGATAATACACAAGAATAAGAACATTCCTAGTTCTAATCATATTCTTTGCGAACCTCAAGAGTTTGAGGAAGCTGTGTATGGTTCATTCAAATCTCAAATGAACAAGGAAGAAAATGTGAAAACCAAACCAGTGAGGACAAAGAAGTCAGTTAAACCAAAGATTTCTGACAAGGACTTAATGTGTTTCATTTATCCTCCGAGTTCTAAGTCTTCATCGGCTAGAGTTTTTAAGTTAAAGGGAATGGACACAATGTTCACTGAAAAAGATATTCCAATTAGTATCATTAAACCTGAACTAATTGAAAGTGTGTTTTACAATGAAACTTCCAAAGTTCGTGAACTTGAACGTATGTATGCTCAAGCGAAAACATCAGTTTCATCTTATCCATTGACTAAGGCAAAACAATTTTTAAAACAAGATAAGAAGATTAACTTTGTGAAGTCAACTGGAACAGATACACTAAAAAGCTTTTCGAATTGTTCTAATTTAGATTTTTATTTAAAGAAGAAATCTGACTTATCTGATGAGTTTGCTAAGAGCATGACTAAAAATGTGAGTCATTATCAATCATCTGCATCATTTATTCCAATTTCTTCTAAACATCATCATATAGACATGCGAATTTGTTTTTTATGCGGTTAACAAGGTCATGTTGTGTGGAATTGTAGTCAGCAAAACTTTCAGAATCTTCATCCTTTTATCAAGGACAAATCTAAGCCAATTCCAGTGGTCAAGGAGATCCTGAAACGACCTGTGTCATATGCTGATGATACTCATATTTTGTTCTCTGATATGAATCCTCGGAAGGTTTTTCATATCAATGAGACACACGGTCAAGTGAAACCAAAATTCATTCCAACTGAACCTATATGTCAAAACAAGAATTCAAACATTGTTCAAGCAACGTACTTAAGACGAAAGTCTAAGAAGCCAGTAACTTATTCACAAGTAGCTGAACAACAATTGAAATCTGTTAAGGTTAATGTTCAATGAGAAAACCAAAAGGTGCCCAAGACCGAGGCCTGGGCTGCCTTTTTGAACTAATCACTTTTGTTTGTGTGTAGGGTTCATCCAAGACCATTTCTGGTGAAAACTAGATCATGGATAGCGGATGTTCTCGTCATATTACTGGGAATCTCAACCTATTAACCAACGTAAGAAATATTCAAGGGGGTTATGTAGCGTTTGCTGGGAATTCTGGGGGCATGATCACACAAGAGGGTGAAGTTTCAAATGGTCACATTACGTTTGAGAAAGTGAATTATTGCGACAAGGTTGATCATAACTTATTGAGTGTATCGCAGATTTGTGATAAAAAGTACACTACGATATTTTCTGACAAAGAGTGTCTTATCTTGAAACCGGGTTATGTTATTCCCGAGGACATGGTTGTCATGCGATCACCACGATCTAATGATATTTATGTCTTAAATATGAGTTCTAAGATATCAACATCGATCGAAACATGTTTTGTCTCTAAAGCAACCGAGAAAGACTCGATTCTATGGCATCGTAGAATGGGTCACATACATGTCAGAAAGATGAATTATTTAATGGCAAATGACTTAGTTGAGGGTGTCTCATTAAAGAATTTTAAGTTATCTGATCACTGCGTTGCATGCAAAAAGGGCAAGCAGAAGAAGAAGACACATCCTTCTAAGTTATTGAATTCCGTTGATACTCCTCTTGAACGACTTCATATGGATTTGTTTGGTCCAGCGAATCGTGCGAGTATTTCTGGAGACTGGTATTGTCTTGTAGTGACAGATGATTATTCAAGATATTCATGGGTGTTATTTATGAGTTCAAAAGATCAAACACCAGTTTTGGTACAAAACCTTATTACTAAGATCGAATCACTGTATAAACAAAATGTGAGGAGAATCCGAAGTGATAATGGTACAGAATTCAAAAACACTATATTGGATTTCTTTTGTATTCAAAAGGGAATTCACCGAGAATATAGTGCACCTTATGTACCTCAACAAAATGGTGTTGCTGAAAGGAAAAATAGAACTCTGATTGAAGTTGCACGTACAATGCTTGCTGATTCAAAGCTTCCTGTTCAATTTTGGAATGAGGCAGTGAATACAGCTTGTTATACGCTTAATCGAGTTCTAACAGTGAAACGACTAAAGAAAACAAGCTACGAGATCTTAAATAATAGAAAACCTAATTTAAAGTACCTGGAACCATTTGGGTGTCCGTGTACAATGTTGAAGAAGGATTCGGGTAAATTTGAAGAAAAAGCTATCGAAGGGTATTTCTTGGGATATGCATCTCCAAAGAAAAGGGTTTTTAATTTCACATCTGGCTGTGTTGAAGAATGGTACCATGTGGACTGTCAAAAGTACACAACTCCTCCTCAAGGGAAAGGTCCAGACTGGATATTTGACTACGATAGTTTATTTAATTCTTTTACTCCTTTGACTGAACACATTGATGAAGATCTGGTTAGGGCATACTTTGAAGAACATTTGAACATTCCAGGATTTTCAAGTTCTAATGCAGTTGAAGTTCAACCAGATGCTCCAACTGAAGAATCTCAAGTTGTCTCTCTAGTTGCTATTGATAATGTTTCTACTTCTTCTGATGATGATCAAGCTGAAATTCAAGTTATTGATCTTGACAGTGATAATGCTTCATCTCCCGAGTTGGGTGAACATTACACTAACTTATTTGATAATGTTGTTGTTCCTGAAAATCCCACTCTTCGGATTCATGGATATCATCCACAAGAAAACATCATTGGAGAACTTGATGTGGGCGTTCGTATACGTCATCAAGTTGCTTCGTCAAGTGACAATAACACATTGTGTGCTTACACTAACTTACATTATTCGGGAATTGTGAATATTGCTAAATTCAATTGCTTTTTATCTCAAGTTGAGCCAACGACAGCTCGTAAGGCACTTGAAGATCCTTCTTGGGTAGAAGCTATGCAAGAGGAATTACAACAATTTGCACGTTTGGGTGTTTGGGATTTAATAGACAAACCTGCTAGAGTCAAGAAAGACATTCCGACTAAGTGGGTATTTAAGTGTAAGAAGGACTTTCGAGGGGTGATTGTCAGAAACAAAGCACGTCTAGTGGTGCAGGGTTTTCATCAGCAAGAGGGTATTGATTACACAGAGGTATATGCTCCAGTTGCAAGATTAGAGTCGATTCGAATATTCCTGGCTTATGCAGCTTATAAGCATATCAAGTTCTATCAAATGGATGTTAAAAGTGCTTTTCTCAATGGTGAATTACACGAGGAAGTGTTAAAAGAATGTGTTTTCGTTTGTATAGATAAAATCCAAAAAAAACATTAAAATTCAAAAGAAAAAAAACATCTTGTGATTTCTGTTCTTTAATGTTTTTCTTTTAAATATTTAGAAAAACCAAAAACATTTTAAAATTTTTGAAAATCCAAAAAGAATGTGATTTATGTTTTTGTACAGAAAAAATTTGAAAATCCAAAAAGAATGTGATTTATGTATTTGTACAGAAAAATTTGAAAAACCAAAAAAAATGTGATTTATGTTTTCAAAAAGATTGTTTATAACAAAATTGAAAAAGAAAAAAATATTGTATTTTTGAGTGTTTGTACAGAGAAAATCCAAAAAAAAGAAGATTTTTACAGACGTTTTTAGATTATTTTCTCGCTGAAAATTACGTTGGTTATTTAAGTTTATGAAGCATGCTTGCATGTCTTGGTCCTATGATTCACTCGTGAATTGATGGTTAACCATTTATTTATTAACTTAAGTTAACTGGGGCGATTAAATTTATCTTTTCTTTATTTTATGCTTCTCAAAATTTTGAGTTTTTGAAGCAAAAAGAAAACATGATAATACATTGATTATCTTGACCCCAAATTCAGCAAAAAGTAAGCTTAAAAAACTGTGTTCTTAATTGCATTGGTGCATTGGTAGGTCTTAAAACAACCCAGTATAATATAATGGTTTAAGTCAAGTTGGGGTGATTTGGCAAAAATCAAATTAAGCTTGAACCGTGATTAAAGGCTGATAGTTTCTGATATTCTGTGCTTTAATTGAACTATTTAATCATATCACAAAATTACTTGAATGTGTGTTATTAGATTTATGTGGACAACAATACCAATGACCGACTTATCGCCAGTCATAATATTGTTGAAATATAAAACTGTGATGGAAGGGCATTTTGGTCAATATGATTCTCTGCTCAAACTCAACAAAAAAAAACGGACCGGATATTCTTTTGTAAATACATTCTTTAAATTCTTACAAAATACCAAAAATATTTTCGTCTTCTTTGTACAAAATACTTAAATAATTTTAAGTTATGTTTCGGAAATCTGAAACATTTTTAACGTATCTGGTTGTCGGGATAAAAGGGTTTCTCGATAATTTGATTTATTTATTTATTTAATTCTTTAATTAATTCATTAATTTATTCATTTAATTATTTAATTTAAAATTAAATAAAAGAGTTTATTTTGCTAAAATCCAATTCGTTATTTATGGATAACGAACTAGGTGATTCTTTAGCGAACTAGCTTCTGGTTCGCTAACCTAATTCGCTTCCGCACTCCGTAACGAATCATCCCTTCGTTATGCATATTTAACGAATCATGACACGAATCATGTCTTGATTCGCTACCTTTAATTTAACGAATCAAGTAGCGATTCGCCAACATAAGGTAACGAATTGAGTTAGCGAATGGGCTAATTCATTAACTTTAAATTACACGAATCGTCTGATTCGTACAAGTTGTACCTAGGGTTATGTGCACTGTTATATAAGACAAGAAAACGAACAGTCTTCCACTGTTCGCCTTCTTTCTTCTTTTTTAAGAAACCTGTTCAGATTCTCTCTGAAATTTCGACTTTCTTGATTGAAAATTTCAAGGAAATATTTGAGTTTCTAAGGTATAGCTGATGATGGCGATATCATTTTCGTCAAAAATGGCTATGTGTTGATAGTTAAATTATGAAATTTTAGGAGTTTAAGGGTTTCTGATATTTTAAAACCCATTTGTGTATAATTTATGTTAATTCATATATGTTTTTGATGTCATTATGATCGGAATCACATTCCGATACCCTTGGTGGGCTTCAATCATGAATTGATTGTTGTTTGCCGGGTTAATTATTGTTTTGTGACATTGGTGTTTACTGTGAGTTCGTCTAACCTATGTACTTAGAGATTTTGGGTCTTAATCTCATTCAGCTTCGATTACGATTGTAATTCCGAGTACAACGAGCTCATTAGCGTGATGATTCGACGATAGTTATGGCCTAATTGTTCTTGGGTTCATTTTGTTGACTATTCGTGTTCATCCTAATTTTGACCATTGACTGTGTGAAGTCAAAGAAAAAGTCTTATTTATGACCATTCGTTAGTCTTAGCGAATTGGAACTGTTTTGTGTCCAATTCGTTAAGATTTTACACGAACTAGCTTAGCGAATAAGATGTTACACGAATCAGATTTGGATTCGTTTTAAATATAACGAACTGAAATTTAGTTCGTTAAAATTAAATAGTGATTCGCTAGTTTTAGTTCGTTAACGTATTTACTTGATAGCGAATCTCCTGATTCGTTATCTTAGTATAACGAATCAGTGTGATTCCTAACGAATGACATTAAAAAAAGAATTAAAAGAAAAAAAATATTCATTTATTTTAATTTATAGGATTTAAATAGTTTAAATTATGTAAATAGCTTAATTACACATATTTTTGATTATATATCATAATATTCGGTTTTATTTATACAGTAACACATGGCTGATCAAGAACAACAAAATCAACCACCATAAGAACAACCTCCACAAGGACAACCACAACAACAAGATCAACAAGCTGAAATGATCTTCTTGCCTATCGATAAGAAGCACAACATTTGTGCTTATGTTGCTCAAGATGTGGCTGATTTAAGAACGTTTGGAGCTATGTTGACTTTCTTACGACGTTCAAAGATACGCTATGCAATTACTGCTTAACCTAAAGTGTATCTTAGTATAATCAGGCAGTTTTGGAACACGGCGGAATATGTTGAGGAAAATAATTGGGTTCGAGCTACAATTAATCAGATCCATATTACGATTGATGTTGAGGTCATTCGTCGGGTACTTCAATTTGACGATAATGATGATTACCCGAGTGAATTTGACAAGACGTTGGTTAGGGGTTTATTCACACGTTTGAATTATGGAGGTAATATTCATAAGTCTATGTTGAACAAGAATGGGTTGTGTCCACCATACAAGTATCTGCTGCATGTTTTACTTCATTGTATGAGTGGACGTCGCAGTGGTTTTGATGAGTGTAGACTAAGTTTGCAATCGGCATTTGATGCTCTAATCCTGAATAAGCCCTTCAACTATTCAGAACTCATCTTTGATCATCTGAAAGAGCAAGTTCAGCAAACTCTACCGTCAAAGAAGTTCTTGATGTATCCTCGCTTTTTACAGCTAATTATTCAAGATTTGATACCGAATTTGGTGATTGATCGATCGTTGGTGAACGATGTTCTTGATACGGAACATATGAAAGCTGAAACGGTGCATCGTATGTTAATATATAGAAAAGACAAGCCACAGGATAAACGGATGATTGGTCATATAATCAATCCGGATTACGTATGTCCTCCTAGTGAGCGCTGGATCCATGATGATTCGGATTCCGAGCGTGAAGGGGGAGAAGGTGGGAACAATGATGGTGGAGATGATGATGGTGACAATGATGATGGTGATGGTGGAGCTGGTGAACGAGCTCTTAAAGAACAACAAGATGCAGTCGATGCTGCTCTAGCTGCCACCATGAAAGCTCAACTAGAAAGAAAACGAAAGGGGAAAGCTATAGCTACTGCTGAACCATCAAAGAAGCCCCGTGTGTCTGCTGGGGCTGGGGTAATTATTGGAACTCCACCACCACGTCAATCAACTACTCAAAGCTCGGCGGTGTCGCTAACTACTAGCACTCCTATGCTTACCTTGACGACGACGATGGTTTCACATGTGAGGCTCGGTGTAATCCCTCAAATGACGTTGACCGAGATACCGAGGCCTCCTGATGTGTTGTCTACAGTATCTTCTACCACATCAATGAGACCTCCTCCTCTGCCAACAACTACTCTTCCTCCACCTCCGCCTAGTGATGTCTCTTTTATGAGGATTACTCGACCTCAAGGACCTGTTCAACCAGTTCATCCATCTATATACAATTTGCCACCAGGTCGTCAAACTGAAATGCTGCTAAATCTGCTACATCTATATGAAAATCAAATGGCAGCTGACCGTCAAACTCAAGAAAGACTCATGGAGAATCAACGTCGAATGATGAGTTATATTTCTTTCTTTCAGAAGGAGACTAAGTTGTTACGTACGATTGTTGAGTCTCAGGAGGTGAAATTAAAGGAACAAGAAGAGTTGATTTTACAATTAACTTGTAAAGATGATGCCCTAAAGAAAATTAAAAATGACGATGATGATCCTGACGAATCTGATGCAGGAGGTGAGCCTAAACAATCGCATGGTTCATCCTCTGGTGTTGGTGTTAGTGGCGCTGATGATTCGAACAAGCAGATAATTACCTATCAAGATCCAACAGCTGCCAAGCCAATAGAAATGATTGAGGCTAACACGGTGATATTTATGGAAGGATTGGGGGTGGTTAGAAGTGTGGTGAACAGAGATGAGATAGAGGTCGGTGAGTTTATTGTTAGATCTTTGACACGGGAGCAGATTTCGATTCTGCTTGGGCTGAATGATGATCAGTTGACTGCTTTAGAGACTGAGCCCGATGTCGAAGTGATCAATGAAGAAGAAATGGAAGTTGATCCGTTATTTATGGATACGGATTTTATTTATGAGATGGAGGATGTGACAGCTGAAGAGTACCCGGACTTGTATCAACACGCAAACGTTGATCAAGGTGCTCCGGTATTTCACGAAGATGTAATTAAAGAGACTGAGGATGAACTAGAAAAGGTTGTGCAGCGAACAGTTTCTTCACTCAAAGAAGTGACTGATGATGACATAGAAAGATGGTTCAAATGTCAGAAAGTGGGTAAGATTATCAGTTCTTATCGGTATGTAGATCAAGAAAGAAAAGATACCGCCGCTGCTTGGATTGAGGCGAATCAGGTGACTACCTTCAAGACTGTTTCTAAGGTACATGGTGATATTGTCTCCTGGCTGTATGATTCAGACCTTATAGTATGTATAGTCAAGTGGGAAAAGGGTGTCCAGTATTACGAGAGGATAATGGATTTTTAACTCTACCGCGTTGGGATGTACGTACCCTCGCGAGACGTCCATTTATCAATCGTGGGAGTCACCGAACGGCTGAGTGGTTTCATCAACACTTACTGTTCGAGGTCAATCATGGCTTCAAATTCTTCAAGCCCCAGTTTCCAAGACGTAAGCGCATTGACGAGATTGATCCAAGGACCGGCTGGAAGAAACTTGTCTTGAAAGTGAAGCAGCCAAAGACAATGAAAAAGGTTCCTGTGAAGACAATGCCTCAAGATATTTATCTGTTTTTCAACCGTTGGTACTATGCCAATCGTACTGGCAAGGCCGTTATTGTTCATGGTCGAGGACTGTAGACCGAGCTCATCAAGATAACCGACCCTATGTGGTTGGTTAATTTATCAGAGACAGACAACGACGTGCTATACAGGAAGCAGATTTTTTTTTAACGCCAAGAAGATTACGACCTGGCTATGCAATTCCAAGGAGTCGTTCGTGTGTGTCACGAACATGGAATTCATAGTTGCAGAGACTGGCAGTCCAAGCGCTTCAAATAAGTTAAAGACAAAGAGCTCAAGACGAGGGGGTGTCTGTTAGTGCACGGTATTGCGTCTGGAATCTTTGTATTTATCTTTAATGTTTATTTGATAATTAATGTTTATATTTGACTAGTTCGTTAAGAATAAGTTTAGTTCGCTATGGATGTTAGCGAACTAAGACTAGTTCGTTAAGGTTAAGTCTAGTTCGCTAGGGATGTTAGCGAACTAAGACATTATAATATATTCCCTTCTGATTCGTTAGGGGATGTTAACGAATCAGGGGGTGGTTTGTCATATTAAGTTATGTATCGAAGGGGAAGCTGGTTCGCTAGGGGATGTTAGTGAACCAAGACGCCTTCTATATATAGTGAACAACTGTTCACTTGTAATAAAGTTTTGAGATATAAGTTTATAGAGAAAAATCTTGAGTAATTACTCTCTCTCACGCTTCATCTTAACATTATTGATAATATATACACATACATAACATTAAATCAAGGTTAATTATGAGCTAGATCTTTAATAGTGGTAATTGGATAATCTACAGATCTGAGATCTGTTTTATTGTTATCGACTGTTAATGCGGGATCAAACAAGTGGTATCAGAGCTGTTGGTGCTCTTTACACTTGATTTGGTGTTTTAAGTGTTATTGTTATTGTTATTATTATTAAGTTTTTCGGTTTTGTTTGATTTTGAATCAATTTGAGTTTATTTTGGTTGAATTATGTACGGATTGAATGGAATTCGTGTTGGTTAAGGTATGGATAGGTGTGGTTAAGAGGAATTGAGGTTTGAATTGGAATTGAGTGATCTGGTTTTGGTTTCGGTTTAAGTCCGAAACAGGGTGTTTGTTTTTGGTGAATTTGATTTGGTTAAAGTGTTAATCGATTACGAGGATATGTGTATTGGATTCGGAATTGGTTTACGAAAATTTTGATTGGTTATTTGTGCAATTTGGTTGAGTAACGAGGTTGTATTACGAATTTGGTATTTCTGGGTTTCTGGGTTAATCTTTATAATTTCTGGAAATTAGTTTGAAGATTTGAAGATTTGAAGATGAACTTGATTCGTTATCTTCTTCCTGGTGATTCTCTATATGTTTCTTGGTGATTCGTTATCAACAGTGTTACTTCGCTACCTTGTTCGTTAGCCAGTTCGTGTGAGTTATTGATTCGTGTTATCTAGTTCGTTAACTAGATTAACTGATTCGTGTGACACGTGTTCTTCTTGGGATTCGTTACTGATTATCATCTGATTTGCTAAACTAATCCTTTGTAATTCGTTTGGTCAATTCGTTAAGTTGACTTGGTCAATTCGTTTGGTCAATTCGTTAAGTTGACTTGGTCAATTCGTTTGGTCAGTTCGTTAAGTTGACTTGTGATTTGTTAAACCTTCATCTCATTCGTTATCTGTTTCGCTATTTGGGTGATTCGTTAACCTTATTTGTGATTCGTTAAGTTGACTCGTTAAGTTAACTTTTGATTCGCTAAAACACTCACCTCATTCGTTAAGGTACTTCATTACTGATCAGTATTAACTTTGTTAAGACTTGATTCGCTACACTATTCACAGTTCGTTATACCTTTTCATTGATTCGTTAAACACTTCGCTATAACTGTTCACACCCTTTAAATTTTGAATTTCTTTTTCAAAAATGGCCGGTATGTATGCATTAGCGTCTCAAAACATGTTGATGCAACAGATGTTGCAACTTGATACCGAGATAGGTTCACATTCTAAATGTCCAAAATTGATGAAGTTCAGTGACTTTTCCAAGTGGGAACCTCGGTTTTAAACCAAGCTTATTAGGTGGGTTGGTTCGCTCTTAGCGGTTATAGAAATAAGAATAACCATAAAACATAAACCATTATATTAAAAGTATATCATTTTTTAAATAATATATTTTTATAAACATGGGAGTTGAAACTAGTAGTATGCATAAAACTGAAATTCGGTTTCTGGTTCTTTCGAATCTGTCCGGTTTCTGTTTAGGTTCGGTTTCAAGGTAGGCTGAAAAATGACCTAAATAATGAATTTGGGCCTAAAACTTTTAGTTTAAATTATTTATTATTATTGATAATTATTTACTTGGGTCTAAAATTTTTAGGCTACGGTATCTGTTATATGTATAAATTTAATTATTTTATGTTGTAGTTCACAAAATATTAAGATTCAGACTACAACTTGCACTACTTGACCGAACTTGATAACTTAGGTACATGTTTAGTGTCATTTTTGTTTTTGTTAAGTTTGATTTGTTTGGGTTATATTTGATTATTGGCTATGGATGTGCTTAATGGTCATTAATCTCATATTAATCAAAGTTTGTTTTAACATCATAACATGTATACAGAATGGCCATTTTAAAAACATATTGGTTTGGTTCGGTAAAAACGAGCCATTTTATAAAGTTACTGGTTTAGTTTGGCCCAAAATGAGCCATTTCATAAAGATACTGGTCCAGTTTGGGTAAAAGCAGGCCATTCTAAATAGTAATACACCAATGTAAACATGCACCATCGTATGTTACTAATTTAATTATATACCATTATCAATTTTTTAAAGAAGTTTATGAATGTTTATAAAATTTAAGAGAATACTTTGTTGAGTTTGTTTGATGACTAAACACAAAGATGCTTAGTGGTTATCTTTTTCTTTGATATATCAAAGGAGGAAGGCAACATTTATCTTGTTTTATCAGGTGGAATCTGAATCTGTGCTGGTGTTGAAGAATATACTTGTGAAGGTAATGACTTATACAGGGAAATCATTGAAAGTGGTGTCAGCTAGGTGACAAACAGGTGTGTATTTAGGTTTAAGTTAATTGTAATATGTGTTTACTAATTTTGATTGTTTTATTTGATTGTTTATACCTCTTTGTTCATGTAATCATAGTGCGAGCAGTGTGCTTTTGTTGACTGTTAAATGAATGAGCCACCAGGTGTTCGTGCTTGTGTTGGGTTGAAAGTGGCTGATTGTTTTATCAAAAGTATGATCACCAATCATTATCAAAATCACCGCACAAATAAGATTACAGCATCTGATCGGTTTCGCTAAGAGCAGGTCAGAAGCATTTTGTTTGGTTATCAAAACTTCATTTAGGTACTCTCTTTCCTCTTTTATTTCTCTGAGTTATGGGTAAAGAGATTTTATTCTACAACAGTTGTAGTTAACAGTTTTTGTTAGAATTTTAGACAAAGTTTTAGTTTTCAAAATGTACATAGTTATGTATTTTTATGTGGCCTGTACTTACCCAAACAAACCAAATGAATTTTTCTTAAAAAATGGCCCAATCTGACCCAACCCTGTCTTTACCCGAACCAAATTGACCTTTATTAAAAAGTGGATCGTTTTGATTTCAAGGCGTCTTGTCTGAACCCGTTTTGACCCGTAACCAAATTAACCCTTTTTAAAATGGCTCGTATTCTCAAAATTTTGAAACCTTTAGAATTTCCCAAATTGTCCTCAAATAAAAAATTAATTTGATGATTTTGATGAATAACTTGATTCTTCCGGTCAAAGTCATAGGGCTCTCAAAAGGCTTGCAGGAGCTAAATTGGAGAATAATGATACTTCAGATGTAGTAGATGGTATTCTTTCAAATGAGGATTTCTGAAGAATCATTTAACTAAAGTAAGCTTCATTTTTACACGACAAACAAAATATAATTATGTTTCCATGCTAATTATAATATCCAATCTATAAAAATAGGGAAAGAAGGAAGCAAAACTTGCATTGGCTATGGATTGTTAAAAAAAAGATTCGGATCCAAAATGAGTGTACCAACTTAGTTATGACCTGTGATCAACTTATCTTGTGGAAGAAAGCTTTTACCAACATTCTACAAAAATATGTGGAAGTATACATGTAATTTCTTTTTCCACCCGATATATGCAAGATCATTTGGTTTTGTCTTATTTAGATTTACAAAAAGTTACATTTTGCGTTTTGTACGTAATCAGATTGTCATATTGCAAGTCGTATTAAAATCCCGCCGTATTGCGCGGGTTTCTACTAGTTATATGTAACACCCCGCCCCGGTTAGGGCCGACGTTTCACTCGATACGATAATTAAAATCCAAATTTAAAAGTTTAAAATCATTCAAAACCCAAAAAGGTTAAATATCATTGACAACGAAAATAAATAAATTTGTTTCACTCAAAGAAATTATTTGAGTTCCTAATTTTCCAACTTAAGACTTTTACTTTTACTCTCTTATCACACGTTCCCCCGGATTCCCTTGGGTACCTGTAACAAATTAAAGAAAACACAAACAAAGAAACACGGATGAGCCAAATATTGCCCAGTAACGGAGGAAAATAGCAGTAACAAACGGTGAAGAACAATGCAATACAATAAACGATCACAGGAGAAACAAGTACAGTCTATGAGCCGATAACACTAACAATACGCTGAACGATCAGTTATGAACGATCAGTTATGAATCAGTACAATAACAATATATTGGAAATACCCATGTGAGCCACTAACAGTAACAGTAACAGTAACAGTAACAGTAGCTGAAGACTAATGCACTAGTAATTAAGTGAGATAGGAATGTGGACACACACACCTACCCATCTCACTCCAGTAACAGTTTACCTAGGATCGATCCATACGCCTCTCAGTAATCAGTATATGCTCTCATCGCACAATAAAATAGAAATGCTGTGGACTAATCGCTCCGCCACAGATAGAGCACGTCAAAGGTGCCTCGATTGACGCCCTACGTCCCCATAGGTGGATAAATGCTCGGGTATTGAAGTCAAATAAAATACAATAACAATGATCAATATCAATATAATATGTCTCAATAACAATCAGTCAATGTACAATGGTCATTTAGGAACATGCGACAATGAGTGCAATAAATATATTGTATCGCATGCATGACAATTTAACAATAGCAATATAACAATTTGCAATAAATAAGGAACGAAACTATTTAATAACGTTGACACGATACTATGAATCAACTCAATAATTATAACGCGATCAATGAATCAAGAACTCATATACTATGGAATCGAAGACACGGTATGACGCTACAAGTGCAAGCCCACGAAGTCCGTACACTATGAGAATGATGAAAACAATATTTACGCTATAAGTAAAAGACCACAGAATCCGTACACTACGAGAACCGTGAAAAAAATAAGAAGCTAAAAGAAGAGAAACACGGAATCCGTACCTAAAAGAGAATGGCAATAACCGTAAGAAGACTTAAGCTTTGATTAAATGTCACGAGAACCTACAATATTTTTATCACCTGGATTATTATATATATCGGTTGGGTAACTAATTTCATTTAGCATACCAGTGACTTTATTATATTTGAATCACCACATACTCCCTTTTTATATTGTATTTATGTATGTGCTTACACAATTTTAGAGGCTTTCTTAACTAATATTCATTCAAAGTGTAATTTAAATACATGTGTATGCAAGATTTATTT